>NW_027531334.1:4521876-4624508 GCF_008692635.1 Crocuta crocuta
AGACCACTTAGAAAATCATACCTGAAGATTAAATATATATTGTACTCATATATGACCTAAAAGTAGATATACAGATATAAATGTAATTTCACTATCAGAAGAGCTTTTAAAATTATTTTACTTAACACATTTGTCTAGAACTCAGACCATGCAATTTCCCAAATACTGTTCTTGAATATACATTATCTAAATCATTACTGATTCATTACTTCATAATTTTAATCTCCCATTAATATGTTTATGAGGTAGTGATGATTGTTCAAAGTAGCTAATTTACTTATTTGTGCAAGTGTTTTTATTTCATGAGCATGTATGAAGTATCCAAATTAGCCCTTTGGGAAAACCAGAAAGTCAGAGGCTTCCTCTGCTCTCTGCCAATAGATAGTCAATTCTTCATAATAAATAGGCAATATGGGGCAGTTTAAAACATTTTGTCCAGTGGATGTTATTCTGGTTATTTTAGGAAAACAGCTCTGAAGCAATCCCTCCCATTCTCTAAGAAGTAAAGATCTATCAAGTTATGTGAACAACTCCTTTCAGCTGAAAAACAGAATTGGCAGATACCATGATACCACAATATTTATATTGTGATATTTTTGCCAACGAACAATGCTTTAAAATAATTATATGGCTTCTTGATTAAAGTTTAAATAGTGTAAGTTTTAATTGATGAAATAGGCATGAAATGTCCTGTCATTTAAATATGCCTTTGCCTAACTCCAGTGCAGGAGCTACATGCTGTGTGGGTTGAACAGTGTCTCCCCAAAAAAGATATGGTTCAAGTCCCAATCCCTAGTACCTTGGAATGTGACCATATTTGGGAATAGGGCCTTTGCTGATGTCAAGTTAAGATGAGGACAAATTGCATTAGGATGGAATCTAATCACAGAGAGGGAGAACATCATGTGAAGAAGACACCAAAGACTGCCGGCAACAACAAAAGCTAGAAGGGAGGGATGGAATGGATGTCTTCAGTTTCCAGACACCTTACGGACACCTTGATCTGGTATTACCCAGTTCATGGTAATTTGTTAGGGCAGCCCTAGGAAACTAATAGATACATGGCAAGAGACTTACATTTCAGTCTCAGTATTTGTCAGTGTCGGGAATATGGGTGAAACTCCCCTGGCAGACTGTGCAAAACTCAGGGAAGTACCTGACAGACAACTGCTCAGAAGCTGAGCACCTGAAACCCCCAAGGGAATCCAATCACTGATCTCCATTGCCATACACATGCCTGTGGGGATCCCTGCAGCCACAGAAATGTCAGATGACAGCCAGGGCACCTGTGGACACAGAGGCTGAACCTACATGGAAACAGGGCCTAAGGATTTGAGTTAGGTGGAAGGAATATAATGAATCAAATAAAACCTGCTGGCACAGATGTACTGAGTCAAAATTCTTGATTCAATATATTAATTTGAGTGGCCAGTAGTAGCTCTAAGAGTTCAGTTACATGACTGAAATTCAGGCCCAAATGTGGAATTACATTAAATGAAGGTGAAATTCTAAAGTTCCTTGACATACCAAAGAGGAAGTATCCAGAGGCTTAAGGAGACCAGATGTTAAAGGAGATTCATCACCTAAGGCCTATTTAATCACCCCTCATCTGTACCCTCCAGGAGGGTCCTGAGAATGTATCTATTTTTTAATAGGCTTCACAGCCAGTGTGGAGCCCAACAGGGCTTGAACTCACGAGCCTGAGATCAAGACCTGAGCTGAAATCAAGAGTCAGACACTTAACTGGCTAAGCCAGCCATGTGCCCCATAAGAACATTTCTTGACCAATTTCTATATGAAATGTATTCAAGCGGGGAGCTCTGGCCTTCTTGAAGATTCTGTGGTGGCTACACTCTGTAAGCCAAGAGTGACAGTGAACTGGGCTCTCTGGGTTAAATGGAAGAAATGACATCCAAGTGACAGGACTTAACCACTAGAAAAAAGGTAGATGTGGTACCAGACTAACAACCCTTGGACACCAATTTTGGCTTGAAACTCTAATTACTTTATAAATGTAACACATCCTAAGTCACCAGATTGTGTCTGAAAAGGTTTAGAATACATACATATTTTACATTTTCTCCCTCCTCCACTTTTTACTCCACACTGTTATTGTTACTTTCAAGGTCACTATCAATACACGTTCATTCTTTGTCTATCTCTCTTCTCAGCAATTGTTCCTGCCTAGAACCCAATCTAATTTTTTTCTATTAGTTTCAGTTTCTTAATTAGAAATAATTTTTAAAATATGTGGCCACAGTCTGAAAATCCACACAGTATAAAGTATGTAAGGTAAAAATCACATAAAAAATGTTGATGGGACACATAAGGAAAACAGCAGGAGATTGTCTTCAAATATGGAGGCACTAATGTTACAATCACTGATTTTGATAATCCAACTAAGTCTTGACATCTCCTGTTACTTATTTTGAGTCATATCACTTTTTGGCTACCTACTTCTCACACCAGTTCAGGATATTAAAGAATCAAAGTTTCCAAATTTTGACTGTATTCTCAGAGGAGAGAGACCAGGGAGGGATGATAAACTATGTCCTAAAAGGAACCGCTGAAAATAGTGGGAAATATTCAAGTTGGTTTTAGAAAACAAAGAGAGCAAATCAGAGAACTTTAAATATTGGGGAAGCTATAAAACAATTCCTGGAAGGGCTGTTATAAACATCTGAGGTACATATGAAAAGCATCTGGATTAAAAGAAATATGTTTTTAATAGATATAGCTTTAAATGCTGAAGAGTTTTAAGAAATTATGGAAATCAGAATCAGGACCAATTAAGTTGAAAGGAGGCTAGATTTCTAATTTTCTAGCAATTTTAGCTAGAAGTCCTTAGTGAGGTAGTGAAATTGTTAATCAAGTGTTTTAAGTTGAGGCTGGATGACTATGTTCTTAGATTTTGTTAAAGGAAATTTTGTCTTGAGTGGGAGTACCAGTTACGAGAGCGCAAATGGTGTTTTCAACTCCAGGGCAATGACTCATAACTGTCTGATGCTGCCCTGACAAGTCTCCTCCTTGGCAAGTTTAGGTAACCCTTAATGTCACATCCCTCATTTTTTAAAAAAAATTAAGTACGTAGATCATAAGCAGTTATGGGAAAAAAACACAACTACCTTCTGGATCAGGATTACTCAATTATAAAGGACTTTAAAATAAAAATGTATATGTGAATCACTTCTTGTGGAACCAAGAACCGTATCACATATTCATTATAAATCCTTTGCATATAAGAATTTTAATGGGGATGGGGCTGAACGAATAATGTCTGAGTACAATTTTGGGGGTTTGGATTGTTAATTACATTTAGTGCTTTGAGACATAAGAACAGGAAATAATGAAAATTAACTAGCAGAGCAAATATGAAAAATAATTTAAGTATAAATTGCTTTTATATAATTAAATATAAAAGACTTACAAAAGTAGGAATTATTATAATGGCAACACTTAGTACAGTCTTTTTAATTTTAGCCAGTCTAATGGGAGTATAGTGACATTTTACTGTGGGTTAATCTGTATTGCTCTGAGTACTAATGATATTGAGCATTTTTCCCATGTTAGTTAGCCATTAGCATATCTTTTCGATGAAAAGTCTATACAAATCTCCTGTCCATTTTTTTTAATTTGGTTGTTGTCTTCCTATTATTGAATTGTAAGACTTCTTTATTTATTCTGGATACAATTCCTTTGTCTCATATATGTGTTGCAAATATTTTCTCCCAGTCTGTGGTTTTCCTTTGTCTTCTTAATGATATCTTTAGAAGATCAAACATTTTTAATTTTAATGAGGTTTAACTGATCACTTTTTATTATTTTATATTCCATGTTTTTATGTTCGAGTACAATTCATTTGTTTGGTGTATGTGTGTGTGCACGCGCACATATTGTTGCTTATACAGCTTTACATGCAGTGCATATCTCAGCAGTATATAACCACAGTGAAATTTTCAACTTTGTAGCTACCTTTCCTTGAATAGAGCCTGCAATTTCTAAGATTCTACTTAAAAGTAAAGCCACTAGTTTACATCACTTTTCTAAAGGGATAGTTGTGGTTTCCATGGGAACATATACGCAGTAAGAAGGCATTTAAAATGTTTCGAACAAATACATTCACATAGCATTTCTTTTAATAAACAGGATTGGTAGCCTAAATAATTATTGCCCACCAAACATCTGAAACTGAGATTATTACCTTTTGTAAGTGCCAATGAATTTAAAATAGGAATCATTATAAAGCTAAGAATTTCTTTTTAAAGACCTTTAACAATTCTCATGCTTCCAAAGTTACTTATGTGCATAAAATATTCTGCAGTTAGCAAGTTTTATATGTCATCTAATTTTCATTGTAGTTACAGCTGCTGTAGAGATATCATTAAAAGTATATTTCAGGCTTTAGTATCTATGTGAGCAGTCAGTTATAATTGTAAACCAACCATAAAACAATGCATAATTTGCATTTACAGAAGACACACGTTTCTCTTCTTTAAAAAAAGGTAAAAAAAATTTTAAAGTAATTTTTGCTTATGTCAAACTGCTTTTCACAAAGACTGCATAATATCTGGAAATACCAAAAGACCTTGTAATTAAACTCAACGAAAACATGTATAGAATAGAACTGGTTAACTCTAATGTGTGTGCTTTTAGTAACTCATTAGCTAACTAATCAATTATATAGTTAAATACTGTACTCAGAATCACATTAAGATACCTAGGTAGAACATTGGTCCCAAGTAACAGCAATGTTAGTTTTTAATCTACTACCTGTATTATTTTTAGGGNCAATAGCTGAGTCCTTTAGACAAGGCCAGTTAGGAAATATGTATGGCTTCCTGAGGTATGAGTCCCCTTATCAGATAGACCTAATTATTGGAAAGATCTTCTTTATAGTGAGTATACAAATCTGTGTTCCTATCACCTTCTGGTCCTAGCTTTGTTTTCTAAAACTACAAAGAGAAATTATACTCCCCAAATAGGAAATAATCCTGGAGGTTAGCTCTGTGGGGGAAAAAACAAAAAACCAAAAATATGGAAAAGCAATATGCAATCATAGAAATGATAACTGAACTTGGGGCCAAGGGTAGGCTGCCCAAAAATGTGCCATTTTTGATGCAGATTATTTTGAACTGAAAACAATGAAGGCCCAGAAGACGCAGGAAGAAAATTTTACCTAGTCACCCCCCAACTGCCTAAAATGAATAGAGATAAAGGACCTGCTCCAGGAAGAGAGCTCTCACGGCATATCCCTACATTATAATAGGAAGTAGGTGCAGTAGACAGGGAGGAACCTAGCAAGACCTGTTTGATCCAAGTCTTCTGTCTCATTGTTTCTGAGTGGCCCAACAAGCATGTGTGTACCAAACATTTACACTCTTTCATCTTATGAATTGCTTTCCTTCCCTCTTAAGTCCCAGACCCCTCCCCGTTCTCCTTAGTTGAGAATGACCCATACACCTCTGTTGCATGACTCTCTCTGTAATTTCATGTTGGGATGGATTCCCTGTATATACAAAATTAAATTTTATTTTCTCCTGTTAATCTGTCTCAAGTCATTTAATTCTTAGTTCAGCTAGAAGAATCTTGAAGGGTAAAGAAAGATTTTTCCTCCTGAACAAACTCAAGCTGGGTCTCAAAACAATAAGTAGACCTAAAAGAATTCATCATAAGTTATGATCTTATGCTATGCATATATGTGCTAGTAATCAGCACACAAAGATAAGGAAGATGAGTTTAAAAAAAAAAAATTGTAAGGCACCAATGATTCAAACTAAAGTACCACTCCAGATAAGTTCCCCATCATTCTCCCAACGAGTCTTATTAATTCCTCAATAATAAAATGCTGTTTAGCCTGAAATAGAAGATTAAACTTTTCATTCACATACCAAACGAAATACATGCCACTTTGAGACTTATTTCTTCTCAGAATTAGATTCTTGAATAAGCAAGCAATATATTTAAAAAAAAAAAAACCACACACACACATGAAGTCAACAACAGGCTAACTGCTTGCCTTGAACATATTTCTAATTAAGCAAATATCAGTAAAGCAAACAAAGGGAGATTACTGTACATAAAATTGAGGAAACAGAAATCTTGGTTGAAAATATGTGCCAAAGAATCAACAACAAAAAAAATAGAATCATGCCACAACCAAACTTAATCAAACCAGTGGTGGAAACATGTCTCTGGGGAAAGAAGGTGCTAATTTTGTTTATTATCATGCCTAAGAACAAGAAATTTGCACTATGGTAGCTTGTAACTACGGAAAGTTATCTGACAAGTTGCCAAGACAGACTGGATGAAAAATTCCCATACTCATGTAAGGGAATAAAATAATTTAGTGGCTGTAGGTCAAATGACTAACGTTAACTCACTCCAGGATATACTGTGGTCTTGAGTACTTACCCAAAACAAATGCTTTTGAATGTTTTCCCATCAGATTTTTAAAAATTCCTCAATTTTTGGCATTTTAAAGACATCTAAAACAGTAAGCATCTTGAATTGAATTTAGTATTTCTAACTGACTTGATTTCTAACTTGTTGCATTTAAAAAAAATTATGGCCTGTGTTTCATCCATAAGTTCCTTTTTTTAAACCAATGAGCTCTTTAGAAACATTTAGTTTGTTCAAACATGCATTCTTCAAATTTAAGAGGTTTCAAACATAAATTTATATTTTAATGAGAATGTACTTTCTAATTGTATATAAGATATATGGTAGATTCAAAAACAACCAAAGCTGTGTTAAATATTCAGTAAACCTGTCATGAAATGAACTGGTTTTAAATGATTAATTACTCATTTTTAGTTTTTCCTAAAAATACCTTATGCTGTTTTCTAGCATAGGGGTGGAGAGAGTAGAGTAGGCTGCCCTAAGATGGGCCACTTTGGCATATGGGTTATTATCAGCTGAAGGCAATCATGACCCTGTGAGCTCATGAGAAACTTTTGCCCCTCCCTAACTACATAAAAGAATCTAAATGTACAGTTTTTCCAGATAGGAGTTATTACCAGAGATAAAGGTTATCTTGGTAACCAATCTATATGGTGGTGCAAGTATTTGTTTACCAAACATGAACTCTTTTTCATCTTCCTGTAAATTGCATTTCTTCCCTTTCAAGTTGCATACCTCCATCCCCTTCTCTCCTTAGTTCAGAATGACATATATACTTCATTTTGCCTAACTTTGGAATTTCCATGTCTGTGTGGATTTCTCTTATGTATGCTATTAAACCTTATTTTCCCCTGTTAATCTATCTCATGTCAATTTGATTCTTAATCCAGCTATAAGGATCTTTGAGGGGACAGGAATTCTTGCTCTCAATGACACTAGTTACTCTACCATTTTATGAAACTGAATGAAAATATTAAATAAATAATTCACAGCAAATCACAAAATAAGAACCCAGGTTACTCTCCATTTCTTAGAGTTCTCTTAAGAGTACATCTCCAATTATACTTTGGAAAGTGACTATCACAATACAAGTACTTTTACTATAGTTTACATTGATACATTTTAATCTAAACTAAATAGAAATTAAATATTCTTATCATCTTAGGGAGAATTTTTTGAGGAGGTTAAGATGGAAGAGCCATTTTGATTATGGGAAGAAAGCACTTTGAATCGTAATGATCAGGAACGAAGAAGGAGGCTATTAAAGAACTGGAAAAAAAGCACAGGAATAACAGAGCTGTCAGATGTACTAGGGAAATCTCTCAGACCAATAGCAGTCTCAAAATGGGAACAGGTGCACTTATATACATACTGACATTAGTGCACAAATATGTGAAATCCAGACCATCCTGGAAATTCTGGTATATACTGCTATACCAATACATAGGAGAGTTTTAATAATAATCAATAGCCTGAGAGAGTCTCCCCATAGTTTATTCACATCACATGGGTAGTAACAGATATTAGTAAATTAACCTCTATTATTCATCTCATTATTCTCTGCTGAGAATCAAGCATGTGGTAGGCACTGAGACCTCATTGGCATTGCACACATCACAATATGAAGGTAGCTGCCTAAAGCAACTCTCCATTTAACTCAGCTTAATTTAACCAAGGACTCCAAAATTGAATCTACTTTAAAGAGTCTAAAAAATGGGCGGGGGGGGAGGGATCACTCAGTAGTGCTTACCATAATTCACAGAATGAATGAATGAACATTGTAAGCTTAGGCATAGGGGTAACACTTAAATAATATCATTTACATTATTCTCTCAAAAGTCCACATGGAGCCTTTACCCATTTTTTATGTGTAACATATCAAAAGAACTTAAAAAAAAAAAACAATTGGGCATGACTAAAATCAAGACTAAGTAGCCAAATTCAAACTAAAATTAGATTGATAACGTCCATGTAAAATGTAATTCACAAATAATAAAAAAGTCTAATTCTCTGAAAATAATTTAGTTGCTTTGTTCTGAACATTTAAAATAACACAGTTCTGGGGTGCCTGGGAGGCTCAGTTGGCTGAGCAATCACCTCAAGGTCGTGATCCCAGGGTACCGGGATTGAGCCCTATGTAGTGTTCCACGCTGAGCATGGAGCCTGCTTGGGATGTTCTCCCCCTCTGCCTCTCCCCTGCTCCCTACTGGAAGAGCTCTTTCTTTCTCTCTTAAAAAAAAAAAAAGAGTAAATAAAAACTAAACTAAGCTAAACTAAAATAACTCAGTTCTCTATCCAGACTTCTATATTTAAAAAGGAATCACTTCCAATAAAGGAAATCATGAGCTTTTAAATAAAGGTAACTATTAGGCCCTCTAAAATTTGAGAGGAAATTTCACAGTACTCAGATTAATGCATTTAACTTCAATAGTTCTTTTACTTCTACTTAACTCATGAGTCAATCAAGAGTCACCCCTAATTAAGACTTACAGTTCCCTGATGGCAGTATGAATTTAACACAGGTCTCAAATAAACCACTCAAGATTTCATGTTCTGATTATATCTCAAGTACAAATAGTCTAAATTTAATTCTTTATAAACCAAGGGGAAAAAAACAATTTAAGTAAGTTGATGGTTAGGATAATACCTTTTTGTCTAAGTTCCCAAGTAGCATTGAACCATTAAGAGTTTCCCTCCCCCACTCCCCCCGAAGTTTAGCATTACATCTGAGTTAATGGTTCAGACTTCAATGTGGTTTATCAGATGCTTTAAAAATATTTTGGTGGTAACATTAAAAGTTAAGGCCTACTTCTAATTACTATGAATTAATAGTGGTAATTATTTGGAAATGCTAAGATACTACAGATTGATACCTTGTTACTTATCTTGCTCAAAAACAATGACAAACTGGCTATAAAATTTCTAAGCTGTTTAAAATAAATTTTCTAGGTGTTCTACAGGCAGAAGGATGAAGTGACACTGTATATAAATTCTGATATCTTCCCCTGCTTCCCCCTCAAATTCCTGGAATTATCCTCAGCTAGCCTGGGGAAATTGATTTGATAAAGAATTACACTATCACGACAACTCGACAATTACCAAGTAGCCTCTGTACAGTTTATGAGATCTCAAGAAAGGTTACAAAGGCAATAGTAATCATGGTTTTCACTTGTCAAGAGCTTATAATTAGGAAAGCAAAAAAATGGGAGAATCACAAATACACATATTTAAGCACAGATAGTATATAATTTTTATAAGGAATCAGTTTTAAAACTAAGTGCTAACGATTCAAAAGGAAGAAAGAAGAGATGTTTATAACATAGAAAGAACCAAGTGGAATTATACTAAGAAGTTTTATGAAAAGGTGTGAATTAGATGTTCTCCTCTCTAAATTGCTCAGAATATCTTAAAAGGCCAACATTTTAATTCTTTTATTTTAATCATCTACTTTTTTTAAAATTTTGGTACTGAATATTGGTGACTAGAATGAAGTCAGTTCTTTTTGATCATTTACTGCATGAAATAATTCAATTTGTATTAGATATAGCTCTGAGGGTATTACTATTGCCTCAGCTTTTGTTTTTGTTTTCATTTCTTAAATGCAGTCCTAACTCAAGCAGTTCAGCTACAAATCAGAAACAGTCAGCAGTGAGAATCAAGGTCAGAAGTTTTCAAGTCCTTTCTGAAAAATCACATAATTAATGCACTGGTGCTAGTGATGTCATTAACAATACCAAAATGCAATTAAACTCAGAATCTTTATCACTTAGAAATCCTTACTCTAGGTTTTCCAGATCAGTGCTGGTTTATATGTATATAGTAATTCTAAAATAAACTTATGAGTATTTATTTTCTTTTTTTTTTAATATTTTTATTTATTTCTAGGAGAGAGAGAGACAGAGTGAGCAGGGGAGGGTCAGAGAGAGAGGGAGATACAGACTCTGAAACAGGCTCCAGGCTCTGAGCTGGCAGTCAGCACAGAGCCTGACGCGGGGCTCAAACCCATGAACCGCGAGATCATGACCTAAGCGAAAGTCGGACGCTTAACCAACTAAGCCACCTAGGTGCCACAACTTAAGAGTATTTCTACAATTTACACCAAGTCAAAATAACTGAATCACAACCTTCTTAATTATATTATTATTAGATCCCATTTGATTCTACTAAAAATAAGTTAACAACATGACTCTAAAATATTTTTCTTTCATGGGCCACTTATGTCCCAATTTAAAAATTTTTATCAAGCATCTGTGATAATTACTGTTTAATACAGAGATGAAGAGAATATATAACAAGATAATGGCTACTTAGGTGCTATGGGCCATGAAACACTATTAGAGGAGCCAAGTCTTCCTAATTTCGATATTCCTGAGATGAGAATTGCTCATAGTATGCATGTATCCTGAAGATACTAGATACTGAAGGAACTCTAGTGACCAAGGAAAACTACTGTCTTTAAGTTCAATAAATTTTCTAATTGATAATGAAGTTTGAACAGGAAAAATAAAGCAATATATCATAAAAATATTTTACCTGTCAACAGCAACTTAAAAAAATTAAGTATTACCTCCCCTATCCCATTGCAGAGAGAAAGCATCGTATCACATTGTCATTGCATAAATATTGACTTCATCAAAATTAAGAACTTTTGCTTTTCAAAAATCAGTTTAGAGAACGACAATCAAGAGCATGGTGGAAAATATTTCCAAATCACATTATCTGACAAAAGACCTGTATCCAAAATGTCTTATTCCACTCAGGCTGCTATCACAAATTACCATGTACTAAGTGGTTTAAAGAAAATTTATTTCACACAGTTCTAGGCTGTGTGAAATTTTAGTTCTTGGTGAAGGCTCTCTTCCTAGTTTGCAGATGGCGATCTTTTATCTTCACATACCAGAGAGCAGAGAAAGGTATCAGCTCTCCCCTTATTTCCTCTTATGAGGCGCGAATCCCACTATGAGGGCTCTCAGTACCTAAAACCTCTCCAAGGCCGCACCTCCAAATACCAACACACTGGGGCTTAGGGTTTCAACATATGAATTTTAGGGTGACAAAAACATGCAGTCCCTAACACAAAATATATAAAGAACTCTCAAAATTCAACAATAAGAAAATGATCCAATAAAAAAAATGAGCAAATTTTTGAAGGAGCCTTCACCAAAGAAGCTAAATAGATGACAAATCAGCAAGTTAAAAAAAAGTTCCACATATGAGTAACTAGGGAGAAACGACAAATTAACTTAAAATCATAATGAAATACACCACACACCTATTACAACATCTAAAATTTTAAAAGTCTGATCATAACATGGTGGTGAGGGTATAAAGCAACTCTACACTGCTTGTGGGAACACAAATGGTACAACTGCTTAGGATGACAATCTGGCATTTTCTTAAGTTACACTGTTTAAGCTACATTTACCACATGACCCATCTGTTCCACACCTAGATAGATGTTACCCAAGAGAAATGAGAACATATATTGACACAAAGGCTTATACATAAATATTCATAGCCGCATTGCTTATAATAGCCAAAAAATGGAAACTATGCAAATGCTCATCAACAGGGAAACATAAATAAAATGTAGTATGCCTACAAGGTATACTCGTCTAACAGGAATAAACTACTGATCAACATAACATAAAGGACCAGAAATCAAAATCCTTATAGAGAGCCAAAGAAGTAACACCAAAGCAAGACAAGACAGAATGGAACAATCCCAAATCAAAACAAAATCAAAAAAAAAAATCCAAAAAAACAAAGCACCGTACTGTAGAATTCTATTACATAAAATTCAAGAACATGTAAATTAATATATACAGACAGAAAGTAAATCAGTGGTGAGATCCTTAGGGAGCTGGAAAGGCAACAGGGGAATGAAGAGAGGGAAAGATTACAAAAGGGCATCACGAAACTTTTGAAAATGATGGACAAATCCATTTTCTTGACTGTGGTGATGTTTTCCCAGTATGTGTATATGTATGTATATTTGTGTATTGTGTTTGTGTATTATATATAAAATGTCTCAAACTCACACTTTAAATATATGCCATCTGTTTTATACCAATTAATAAAGTTCTTTTTAAAACAGGTAAAAGGAAGGGTGCCTGGGTGGCTCAGTTAAGCCTCCAACTTCAGCTCAGGTCATGATCTTGCAGTTCATGAGTTCAAGCCCTGCATCAGGCTCTGTGCAGACAGCTCAGAGCCTGGAGCCTGCTTCGGATTCTGTGTCTCCCTTTCTCTGCCACTCCACTGCTCACACTCTGTCTCTCTCTCAAAAATAAACAAACACTAAAAATTTTTTAAATAAATAAATAAGGGAAAAAAGATGTCATCATAGGCTTTGTCTATTTGTCACTAAAATATAAGCTCCATAAAGGCAATAATTTTTTTCATCTATCTATTCCCAGTACTGGCACATAAGAAGTACTCAAGAACTATTGGTTTGATAAATGAGTAACAGAAAAAATAAAATAGAACTATGAATCAAAACATGTAGACACCATACATTTTAATTTCATTTTAAGCACTACTAATTTTATAACAAAAGTATCAATAATTTCCAAAAGAAAAATATTCTGAGTGTTCATAAATCAAGTACTACCAGTTTTATTCTTCTACTGAGATAATTTCACTACAAGATCTCTTTAATATTTTTATTAAGAATTACATTTTCTTTTTTAGTAACAGCAAATACATAGAACTTACTATGTGTCAGGCATATTCTAAGGTTCTATGTTCTAAGGATGTAGCATATGGTAATTTATGGTAATTTATTAATCCCTATAAAACCTTCAAAATAAGTTTATCTTTTTCTCATTTGTAAGAGTGATTAGTAAGAGCTTTTAGTAAAGATATCAGTCCTTTATACTTCAAATGTTGCATCTATATTTCCTTTGAATATATTATTTCAATATGATTAGTTTATGTCATTATTTCATCCAAGCTTTGTTGATCACAAAACTTTGTCCCTTCACAGACCAGAACAAGGCCCTACAATTCTTTGACTACTTGTCTCAATAACTACCACTACCTATTAGCTGGAGGAAATATGCAAGATGTAAACTTTTTTGCTACTCAAGGGCAAAACAATGCTAGAAATCCTCAGTATTCATTTACTTGAAACAGTCCACTCTGTCATATAGTTTTCTCTAATTTGGATGAAAAATGTTAATTCTGTCATCTTTCTCCCTTCCTTCTCCCTGACTCCAAAGCCTATAGCTACTGGTAGCATCTGAATATATGTTAAAATACTGAGATCCTGGGAGAAAACCAGACAATTGATGATAATTAACAAAAGCAGCTTATCTAAAAAATATTATTGGAAAATGGCAGTGATGTATCAGAAAAAAGAAGTTTTGAAAGAAGTAATGAAAATGTTTAAAACTATATACAATAGTAGTAGGTAGGCAGGTTCAAGAAAGCCTTAAGTGAAATATGGCACGATTGGTAGCAATTAAGATACCTGGAGCACATATCCAACTCTAGGACTTGCTAACAAGTAGGACTATCATGTTTTTTTTGTTTTTTGTTTTTTGGTTTTTTTTTTTTGAGGAGGAAGTTGCTTTATTGAGGGGAGAACACTGCACGTGGCTGACACATGAAGGCAGCCTGGGGGGCGCCCTACACATCAGGTTCAGAAAGGGGCATGGGGGGGTTTGCTAAGAAAGATCAACTGGACGAGGTTTCTCTGGCAGCTTCCTGACCATCTCTTTGAAGGCAAATGTGGCTACAAGTAGAGCCCCTCAGGGGTGCCTTCTTGTTTTTTATAAAGAACATTTTCTTTAGATTTTTTAAAGTCTTCATTTGTTACTTTCATCCTGCATTCTTTCAAGGCCATCAGACTGGCTTCTGTACAGATTGCCTTGATGTCAGCCCCGGAGAGGTCATCTTTAGCCATGATCAAGTCATCCAGGGTCACATCATCGGCCAGCGTCATCCTGCTTGTGTGGATCTGAAAGATGCGCTTCTTAGTCTTTTCATCGCGCAGGGGGAACTCAATTTTCCTGTCGCGGCCTGGTCTGGTAAGTGCTGGATCCAAAGTTTCTATTCGGTTTGTGGCCATGATAACTTTCATGTCACCCCTTGAATCAAATCCATCCAACTGGTTCAAAAGTTCCAACATTGTTCGTTGAATTTCTCTTTTGCCACCGGAATTTGAGTCATATCTTTTTGTTCCAATGGCATCAATTTCATCAATAAACACGATGGACAGTGCATGTTCTTCCGCAACTCAAAACAATTCCCGAACGAGTTTGGGCCCATCACCTAGGTACTTCTGAATAAGTTCAGAGCCAACCACTCTTAGGAAAGTGGCTGAGGTGTGGTTTGCTACTGCTTTGGCTAATAAGGTTTTACCTGTGCCACGTGGTCCATAGAGAATGACCCCCTTTGGGGGCTTTAAACCCATCTCTTCATAATATTCGGGATGAGTGAGAGGAAGCTCCACAGATTCCTTAATTTCCTGGATCTGGTTGTCCAAACCCCCAATATCAGCATAGGTTTCCTGGGGGGCCTTTTCTACCTTCATCACTGTGACCAAGGGATCCGTGTCATCCATGAGCACCCCTATGACGGCATGTACCTTGTGGCTGAGCAGGACTGAACAGCCTGGTTCCAGCAGGTCCTTGTCTACAAAGGAAAGAATGCTGACGTAGTGTTCTGAGCCCACAGATGTGGACACGATGGCATGATTGTCATCAATGATCTCTTCCAACGTTCCTACCGACATTGGGGTCCCCCTCAGATCATCCACCTTTGATCTTTCCTCCTCTTGCTTTTCTTCTAAAGCCTTCATTTGTTCCTGATTTCTAATGAATTCTTCCTCCATGAGAAGGTAGTCTTTAATTCTCTCTAACTTCAGTAATTTTAAACGGCACTGAGTATGAGGTGTCACCAGTGGCAGCTTGCTGGCAGCATCTGGTCCCTTTGTTTTCTTCTTCTTTTTCCCCACTCTAGTTGGTACAGGAGGTTCGTATTTCTTTTCCTTGTCCTTGTCATCCTTCTTGCCACCTCCAGGGCCATGACCACCACTCTGACTTTGACCCATCTTGCTTTGGCTGCTCGAACAGCCGCTACCCAAAAAAAGGACTATCATGTTTCTAAAACCACGTAGTTTGATAACATTTGCTCTAGTTGTAACAACTTTTCATTTTTATCTTATTTTATAAGTCAATGGAAATATAAGATTCATCTTCCTAAACTTTCTGTACCACAAATTTGGATATCAAGAAGCAGTGTACATGCTATTCATGCTGGAATTAAAATAAAAAAGTTTCATATTTACTTATAAAATGTTTAAATGGTCATAATTTTGTTCAATAAACAAGCACATGAAAGAGTGAGAGCTTGCAGGAAAAATGGCTTTTTTGACACTTGCAAAGATAAAACTTAATAATGAGATTGCAAAATTATAATTTTATATACACACATATTTTTTTTACCTATCAGATTACCAATAATCAAGTGAAATACATATGCTGTTGGTAAGGATGTGGAGAAATAACCACTTTTAAGCATTACTGATTGGAGTGTAAGATGGTATAATATTTATAAAGGATAATTTGACAGTATCTGTCAAAAGCATAAACATATTTACTATTTGATAATAGCAAGACCAAGTCTAAAAAATTTATACCGAAGATTATACCTGCATTAATACAAAATATCATATATATAAAGCTATTCATTGCAGCATTATTGGTTCATTAAAATATTTTGACATTACAAACTATGTAATATATGCAAATCAGAATCTTCTATAGACATAAAAAAGAATGAGAATGCTCTGCATCCCAATAAAAAAGATCTCCAGCATATCTTAGGAAGAATGGCAAAATATTTAACAGTACATACAGGTAGCTATCTTTTATACATGAAAAAATGAAATGTGTGCATGTATGTTTCCCTGTCTATGCTTAAGCAAATCTGAAGTCAAACAAGAAATGTATAAAAGTGATTTTTGCAGGAGGTGTCGAGTAAACAGGAATGGACCTGGGAGGAAGACTTTAGAAAACGCCCTTTTATATTGTTTTATATGCATAATATACTCAAAAAATATATAGAAACACTCTTCCTAACAACACTCAGCCATGAGCATTTACAAAAATTTACTAAAGGATGTGATGTATCATAGTGAATTACTGGGGGGAAAATCTTAATATCCCAAGACAGTAAATTCTGCTGAAGTATTACTATAACCGGTTTGACTGATTAGTTAGTAATTCAGGTGTCAAAGATCCCTATTTTCTTAAGGTAAAAGGTCACTGACGGGAGAAAAAGCACTGCAGAAAAATCAGAAACTACAGAAAAATATAAAATAAAACATAATATTCATGGAGAAGTCTAATACATAATCATTGCTGATATTTTAGAATACTGCTGTAGAGTCTCTTGTTCTTCTGCTTTCTTTCATATATGCTATATTCATAGCATATGATAGCACTGATATTAGATATGCTGACATTAAATATACAGGAACATAGTTATGTCTCTAGGATAGGGATATTCTAGAATTTGTAACACAAATATGATCACAGACTGAGAAGAATATAAAGAGGGATTTGATTCTTTCATTTATTCATTCAAAAATATTTTGTTTGGTAACTACAACATGCCAAGCAAGGTGTTGTGCACTGGGACTATAGTACTAAGCAAGAGAGACATGATCTCTGCCTTCACACTGCTTAAGGTCTACAGCAGAGGTTCTCAAATTTGGGGCCTCATGATCCCTCGTATACTTTAAAATTTTGAGAACCCAAAGTACAAAGCTAACTATATTTATATTAAACATTAAAACTACGATATTTTATAATTTTTTTAGTATTTATGTTTGAGAGAGAAAGAGAGCGCAAGGGCAAGCAGGGGAGGGGCAGAGAAAGAGGGAGACACAGGATCCAAAGCAGGTTCCAAGCTTCAAGCTGTCAGCGCAGAGCCCGATGAGGGGCTCAAACTCATGAACCGCGAGATCATGAACTGAGCCAAAGTCAGACACTTAACCGACTGCCACCCAGGTGCCCCAAACTATGACATTTTTAAAATATTTAATTCATTTAAGCAGAATAATATGATATAAATAGCATCTTTTACATGAGAAAATAAGCATGTTTTCTAAACAAAGATAAACAAGAAGAGTGGCATTTGATTATTTTTTACATCTTGCAAATCTTTTTCATATCTCAAAATAAGAAAGCTTGATTTTCATATCTGCTACAGCATTTAATCTGTTGCAATACGTTGTTTGGTTGAAATGGATGAAGAAAAAATGGCCTCACACAGATATACTGCTAGAAAAGGGAGAGATACTTCATTACTTCTTTCAGATAACTGAGAAAATTCTCTGATACTATACCAAAACTCAGCAACTGGAAGTTTCTTAAGGCTAGTTGATAGTTGCTATCTGAAACTTTTCATACTCTTATATGAAAATCTATACATTTGCCTTATACTTTGCGTATTTGATGTATGCATGATTATACAGCACACATTGGTCATATGGAAATTATTAGTTCACTGAGTTATAAAGATATTCCAAACATTGGTACTTTTCATTATTCAGTATAAAAAACATTCATTAATTTCCCCACTAATGTCAATCCCAGGGCTGCAGATACAAATCTTTTAAAAATTATAATTTTTACTTGGAACTTCAATTTTTTCATTGGCAACAAATACTGTAAGTTGTTTGCCTTGAGCGACAGGTTCAGTTCATTGATTTGTGAGGAAATATCTGCAAAATTACTCAAGGCTAAATGACTATAGTTTGTTAGTCATTCTTTTAGGTCCAAATGGTGCTCCTCAATAAAGGCAGCTAAGTTCAGCTTGGAATTCGTCATACAAGTACTTATGCATGCATCTCATTTAATCACACAGAATATCAATACACATACACACATATTTATATGTATATATAAAATAAATTTCTTAAATCATGAAAACTGTTCTGTCTATTCCAACATCTGAAATACTGTTTATAAAACATTTTCAAGGTTGCTAAAATTAAAAATTTACCAAAGTAATCTGACAGATGGTTAGAATGTGGCAATCAAGGGGGAAAAAACATCTCATGATATTTCAAGAGATTATAAAGCTTTCAATAATATGTCAGCATTGTGAAAATAGAGCCACATTCCCTATAATATTGCTGCTAGACTGAAATCCTGTTATAATTCTCAGTAAAATCAAGTTACAGTATCTATTTCACAGAATCTACTAGACCTGACTTTCCAAGAATAAATGTTATTTTAGGCTGAACCACAGAGCATTCTAAAAGACTTACTTTGACATCGGTGCACCTGGGTGGCTCAGTCAGTTAAGCGTCCGACTTTGGCTCAGGTCATGATCTCATGGTTTGTGGGTTCGAGCCCTGTGTCAGGCTCTGTGCTGACAGCCAGCTCAGAGCCTGGAGCCTGTTTCAGACTCTGTATCTCCTTCTCTCTCTCACCCTCCCCTGTTCACGCTGTCACTCTCTCTCTCAGAAATAAACAAAGCATTTAAAAAAAAGTTTAAAGATTTACATCTAGATTTTTTTCCATGTCAGAAATCAAACTGTATTCATTTACATATTTTTTTTCCTGAAAATGAATGCTTGATCATTTTAGTTGGTTTGGGATATATTTTTTTCACATCAGAGTATACAACTCTCCCAACACAAGGCTAAAATACAGCATTATTCTTAGAATGCTAAGTGTTGTCCAAAATATTAATACAAAGAAATTTTGTATCCGTGTTCAGTATTTCATGCTGGATTTGAAGTTGAATGAGTTAAAGCAGCCCTCTATAACTATAAACAACCCTGTGCACTCTGAAAAATATTGGCCTATAATAGAGTGGGAAAGCAATTTCTAGAACACTATGTATTCTAGGATCACATTTGTGTTTAAAAAAAAAAACAACAAAACCAACTGTAGATGTAAATATGAATGGCATGCCCATGAAAATAAATTCATGGAAAAACAGTCTGGGAGAATATTTAAATTCATAACAATGGTAATAGCTGGAGAAGGAAATTATATACTTGATGATGGGATAATGAAAATGGCCTTTTATAGCTGACTATAAATTTCTGTAGTATCTGATTTTTTTTTTGTTGTTCCAAGAATATACTTATGGATTACCTATACGATGTTAATAAAACATAATGAAAAGGTAAAATATATTTTAAAGTCATTAATTAATATTTTTTCCTAAATGAAGACTCAACTTTTATAGGATTATGACCTAATTAATACATGACAAGCTGGTGGTATTTCTTAATTATTCTTTGTCTCAGGTAAGATATTCCTTTTTATTTCCTTCATACCCGTGCATGCCTCCATGCATCTTCTCTGCAGTAATGGTTCCCACCCAAGGACACTGCCTCTTCCCAATATCAGGCCTCATTCTCCTAACATACACTGAAAGGAAAACTTCTCCAGGACGAGTATTGGTACTCTAACCACAAAAGCAACAGTTACACAAGGTGTACAAATGTGGGTGGTGTGGAGGTGCCTCTTTCCATGATTTCCCAAAGGTAGAACACTGATGGGTAGAAGAAATGAGAGTCTCTTCTTTAAAGCCATGGAGGCATTTGGGAGCATGGCCTAGGTGACTAGGTCACTAAGAACTGTTTGGGAAGGCTGAGGGCTAATGACTTCAAGCAGGAATTACCTCATCACTTTAAAGCAGACAAGTTATCCAGGGAAGTGGAACATTACAAAAGTAGTTAGTATTATAACATGCCATCACAGCATGGAACTAATCATATAGTAACTACATACTTAAAGATTTCTTGGTAACCAGGACAGAGTTCTGTGTATTTTACATTTTGATATCACAGCATTAATTAAAACACAAACAGCCACATAATTAACATATGACATTATAATGCATGAATCATAACAAATTATCTGATGGATAATGATTTTAGCCCAAATTATTCTTTTTTCTTTAAGATTATTATTTTTTTTTTTTTTGAGAGAGAGCAAGCGCATGAGTGGGGTAAGGACACAGAGAGAGGCAGAGTGAATCTTTTAAGCAGGCTCCATACTTAGAGCAGAGCTCGACCCAGGGCTCAGTCTCACGACTGTGAGATCATGACCTGAGCCCAAATCAAGAGTTAGGCACTTAACCAACTGAGACACCCAGGAGCCCCAGCCTAAATTATTCTTCAAAGCTTTATAGATTTGGGAATTATTTCATCTCCAACTCAAGTTGTGACTCTCTTAAGCAAAATGACAGCAACTAGTTAACCCTCTGTAGAATCAGTTTTATAGCTAAAGGATGGAAACAGTCCTGCTTAATTTCACAGGATGAGAAAAAAGTCACAATGTTACTACATGGTCCCAAAGTTCAATGCTTGTTATGCATTGCAGGTACTTTCCCATCAATTTTCTTTCTAAACTTTACACTACTTTTTGACTGTAAACTCTTCATTTCCACCTATGTATATGCTTTTGAGTATGCAATTTACTACAGATCAAATTATTCCAATCACAAAGTGAGTAATTTCATCACATGCTTCATAACTTCTACCTCCAAAAGCCAGGAAGCATTCCCTAATTCCAAAGGCACTAAAAACTATAGTTTCTAGCACTGTCAACTCAAATCATCCAAGAAAAATCTTACTTTTTTATTTTGAAACAACTACATAGACAGAAATCATATTTTTTAAACTACAACCCAGGACGCATGATGATCTGATATAAACCAAATATTTTTTCCAATTTATGACCTTTTGTAAATGTTTAATTTGAAGATGTTAAATAATAACAACTTACATAATCAATTGGTTTTACAGACAAGAATTAAATTACATGTAGTCAGGGCTGTCCTAGAAAATTACTAACAGTGTTCTTAAAAAATTCCCAAAACTTAATCTAGAAATCCTCTGGTTAATTACTAGGTTTGTGGAGGGAAGAAGACAGCTATCTTTCTGTAGCATTTGGCAACCGCTCTAGCTAAATATTTTGTTGACATTGCATACTACTTGTCAAGTTCATTTATTTGCCAAAAGAGATGTGAGACTACACTCTACATGAAAACAGAAGGTCTGAAAAGATAGCATGTCTTCACCCGTAAGACCACAAACTTGTGTAGACAACAAACCTGGTGCCCACTGGCGATGAGTGCACATGCCAGGGAGCACTCCCTGCCCTGTGCTCAGGCAGCAGACTGAACACGCGGGCAACTGAGACACAGAAGATGAGACCATCTTAGTGTATGAGCTGAAGTGAGCACGGAAACTGGAGAACATCTTAACAGATACATTTCCTTGGAATTGTCCCACCAAATTAAATTACTTAAGTGGTGGGCAAAATAATTTGTTTTATTCCAGCTGAAGATACAAAACATATTTTAGGGGGAAAATATTATACAATATTCCCATAGCTAATAAAATCCCAATATAGAATGAGAGCTCCAATAGGTTACTTGGGTGTTAGACAGAAAAAAACAAGACCAAAACAACACTAAGAATAAAAGTATTCAAATATCCCAATGGTTTCAACTTTCCCAAGGAGAGCATATTGATCTAGGTATAGAACATGAGATAGAAGCATTTAATTGATACTTTCACATAAATTATTGTAAACTGATTTCAAAAGAAAATTTTAAATTATCATAAAGGTAATATGGGGCCCAATATTCATACCCATAATTTTAAACTGGAATATAAACCTTTGGTTGGGAAATAAAGAAATCCTAAAATTTAGATTCTGAGTATACCAAAACCAAAAATGAGATACATACTCCAAGGATTAAAAGCTCTTCATCATACCCTAGCAAAGACATTCAATTTTTTTTTATCCTATACAAAAATGTGTACTTTACAATGAATATGTATTCATATTCTAATAAACTATTAACAATAAGTCTTTGGGTGTAAGCTGTTAGTAAAAGTCTGTACTAACACAGTGTTGATTTGTAGTATCTACACTTGCTATCCCATCTTTTCTTACCAGTTTGTAGACAAGATTTGATCCTTTAAATGTTTCAGAGAAATGATTATGTATTACTGTGCTACATTTAATGCATAATGACTAAATAATATCAAATAATATACATTGCTTAGTATTTTTTTATGTGTAATCAGGAACACATACCTGATACAGAAGGTCTTTTTGAGGCAAAGGGGGAGATCGATCTTCATACACAGGAGGTGGTTTATGTGTGGGTGGAAGGTCGATCCTGCATTAAAAATATTAAAAAATGTGATTGCAACATTTAGCAAAAAAAAAAGGGGCAGCGGACAACCAAGGTTCCCCTAATTTTTGAGGATATTTTTCTCATGCTAATATTTATATTGCTGTATATGCTTAATTCAGTTCTTATATTTCCATTAGCCTATCCTATAGGGGTGAAAAGCCTGGTTTTAAAGGTTCCAATGTTTAAAACTAATCCAATTGATTCATTTAAGAAGCAACTCAAATGGAAGCATTTTTTGAAAGTTATTACTAAACAAGGAACCTAATACATGACCAACTGACTCAAGTATTTTTTCCATCTTACTATACCTACCATCATTTTAAACATAGTCAAACATGCAATGGAAGATAAAGTGTCATAAAAGTAATTTTAAACATTGTATCTTAAAATGGTAATGAAAAAATTTATACATTTTAAAATACTTTAAAAATTATTTTTGGGGGCGCCTGCATGGCTCAGTTGGTTAAGTGTCTGACTTTGGCTCAGATCATGATCTCACAGTTCGTGGATTTGAGCCCCGCATAGGGCTCTGTGCTGACAGCTAGCTCAGAGCCTGGAGTTTGCTTCAGATTCTGTCTCTCTCTCTCTCTCTCTCTCTGACTCTCCTCTGCTCATGCTGTCTCTCTCTCTCTCTAAAAAATAAATTAAAAAATTTTTAAAATAATTTTTAATTAATTTTTAAAAACCTTTAAAATGTTTTTCATTTATTTCTCTAGCTGTCAGCACAGACCCCGGAGTAGGGCTCGAACCCACAAACCGTGAGATCACGACCTGAGCTGAAGTCAGATGCTTAACTAACTGAGCCACCCAGGCACCCCCCAAAATTAATTTTTTTTTAATATCTGTTTGTTTTGGAGAGAAAGAGAGAGTAAGGGAGGGGCAGAGAGAGAATCCCAAGCAGGCTCCATACTGTCAGTGCCAAGCCTGATGTAGGGATTAAACCCACAAACTGTAAGATCACAACCACAGCCAAAATCAAGAGTTAGTGACTTAACTGACTGAGCCACCAAGATTCCCCATCAAAACTAATTTTCAAAAGCCATGGTCACTCTTAGAATAATCATCTTGTAAATTAGGATTTTGAATCTAAAGACCATTATAAATCTTGTCACCTGAAATAAACAAAGTGGCCATTACATCCTTTGGGAATATAGTTTTGCCAAAATAACCCATTTTTAAAAACCTGTATTTTCATGTATTTAAACACTGTTGTTATATAATACAAATAGAATTAAATATATCTTGTAGCTCTCTGCATTTTAAGAAATAATTTTTATATATTCCCATGCTTTTGAAATTCACAGATAACTAATTTATAGTAATCATGAATATTAAATCACACAAAAATGTTACCTATAGTAAAAAATAAAAAGAATGAAATCTATAGAGACCAAAGTAATTACAATTTCTCTGTGGTCTAACAGCTTCTCAATGTGGACATGAAATAATATTTTAAATGAATAGAATTCAAACAAATAAAAATTATGTTTTTGAAATTATAAAAAAGCCTGAGATAACTTGGGAATGAAAATAAAGTTAACCAAATGCTAGGTACTCTTGAAATATTAAAGAACTATAAAAATTATTAGAATTATAAATATTATAAGTATGAACATTAAAGAACTAGTGTTACAGGTGTTGTACTGAAAAGGTACTTTCCAGTCCTTTAAAAGTAATTACTTCTTTTCATGTAATGCAAATCACAGCAAAGTCATAGCTCCAAGGAACCATCAATCATTTGGGTGAGAAAACAGAGGCTCATGGAGGTGATGTGACTTGTCCATGATCATACCACTACTTTGATCCTGACAGAGTTGAGACTAACCCTCAGGTTCTTTAATCCAAGAAGATCTACGCTATAACTGTGCCAGATCAGAAAGGCACAGACACACACAAAGCATTTATGAAGACAGAAGAAATACATTCTTTGAGCGACAGACTTATTTCCTAATATAAAAACATGAATAACTATATAAGAAATACTGACATTTGTATAAAACTTCATAGCTCATAAACAGCATCATTGTATTCTACTCATCACAACTATGGAAGGTAAGTAGGAAAAATATAAAAATATTATTCACATTCCATAGATGAAGCAACAAAGCTGTTGACAGAATTAAGTGAATTGGGACATTTGTCTTTTGATTCTACAGCAAAGTGTAATTTCTGGTTTACAATTCTATCTCGATAATTGGCCCAAAACATTACTTTCTCTTAAGTGAACAAGTTGCACATTTTGTAATTCACCAAAACCAAAATTATTTAAGGAAAAAAGCTTTAAAGCTCAATGTATTTACATGGCAATGAGAAAGAATGAAATCTGGCCATGTATAGCAACATGGATGGAACTCGAGGGTGTTATGCTAAGCGAAATAAGTCAGACAGAGAAGGACAGATACCATATGTTTGCACGTATAGGAGGATTAGGAGGAACTTAACGGAGGAACAAGGGGGAGAAGAAGGGGGGAAATGGTGGGGGAAAGGGAGAGAGGCAAACCATGAGAGACTCTTAAATGCTGAGAACAAACTGAGGGTTGATGGGGGTGGGGAAGAGGGGAAGGGGAGGTGATGGGCATGGAATAGGGCACTTGTTGGGATGAGCACTAGGTGTTATATGGAAACCAACTTGACAATAAACTATTTAAGAAAAAATAAATGAAAATAAAGCTCAATGTATTTGAGTAACTCTTGGCGGCTGAAAGTTAAGATTTAACCATACATAAGACTGGCATATACAATCTGGAGATACAATTAAACTCCTAAGATTTTTTTTGAATCTCTCTTTCAAGCACAGTTCTTCAAAGATGTGCATTTTTATTCAGAAGACAAGACAAAATAAAGTATCATTATGTTATCATTTGGAATGATGTCTAATATATTTGTCTCCAACAGCCCTTTGAGCCTATATACTAAAATACTACATTCTGATGAAACCATGATCATCTCACAAAGATCTAACAGTATCTTTGTTTTCATCCCTCAGACATTTTACATATGAGTAGCCATAAAGATAGATACAAAGACTGACTCATACCGAATGTTGAATACAAGCAAAAAAGTTACCTACACTTTGTCCAGATAGGATGGTCTCTTCTTTCGGGGAGTCAGCAGCACAGTCACAAAGATAGCAATGATGAAGAGGGCGAGGACGGCTCCAATTACAGCACCAGCTACAGCTATGGAGGAGGTCTGCTTAAATGGAACATCTGTAAAGTAACAAAAATCAGGCTTTTCAAACAATTTTAAAAAGAGTTCTTGAATTTGCATACCCTAATTTCTATAATGTGCAAAAACTGATTGATATTTGTTTGCTTAGAGGACCTCAAATTTGATTCAGTACTTTTTGTAGGATTATGCTAATGCCCTTCTTCCTTGTAAGATGTCACCTTAGCACTCCAGCTTTCCTTTTTGTCAAGTTATGAAAACAATATCCCCAGTCAGATAGCAATGAGTGAATCTATTTTCTATGGGCAAAGAATGTCTGGAGAAGAAACGATAAGAGAAAAGGATAAAACCTATTTTAAGTTTTTACTCTAAAAGATAAAACAATTTTTCATTATTCTTTGAGTTAACCAACAATATATACATTTACCATTTTTTATTCTAGTAAAATAGAAAAGAAATTCTACTAAAGAAACTAAAACCTTCAAGAAGGGGCAAATCAAAGACACAAAAGTACCCCAGATCTAATAAATACAGTAAAAAAAAATGACACTGTAGAAGTTTTTAAATAGAGATATTATAAAAATAGCACTTGTTGCAATAATTTCCCTAATTCATGAATATTTAATACAAAATACACTCAAGATAGTGTCTCTACTACAGAGTGAAATGGAAATTCTTCCTTATCCCCTGGGTATAAACACACTACACAATTTATAAATACCAATTTCTCTTTCCCAGCCTGCACCATAAATTTTATTAAAAAGAATTTTAAAAACATAGTTTTTCATACAATTTCATACATCATTTCATACAATTCTGAAAAATTAAGTCACTATTTTATGAACATCCAAATAAGGGAATTTCCTAAAACTACTGTTAACTATTTTGACAATTTCAGTGACATTAATTTTGAGTAACTACAAAGTGCCTTCAATAAACACAATTCTGTCCTATCTTTCTAACCAGTAAAAAAGATGTTTGGGATAATCTTTTATAAATGACAATATTGCAGTTCTAAAGTTAAATATTCTCCTGGACGTCATTCCATCAACTAGCCGTAGAGAACAAAAAGTGAAATACAGCTAGCTTGGGCAGGCTAGAAGCCCTCATTATGCTCCTGTTGGGAGAAAATGTTTTTATACAATATCTAGACTCTCCTTTTGGATCCCCTACTTGGAAATGAAGAACTCGTAGCTTTCACTTAAATAGGCATTCACATAAACTTCTAAATAATTGCAAATTACCATTGGGACCAGACATGGCAAGTTTAGAAGAAATTAAAGCAGCATCAGTTTCGAATATGTTTCACAGACTTACCATCATAGTATTTCCATATAAATACATATTTAGAAGTATCTTCCAACTTACATCTGTTAAAATGTGAGCTGCACGGTGATTTAGATTGCCAAAAAAATTTTTTCCTTTCTTCTCAATTACAAAATTTTTTTAATGAGTCATTTTAAAAATAGTAAAATATAGAATTATTTTAAACAATATAACCAGTTTAGTCATTCAGGACCTTACTCGCATTTGCTAATACACCCAGTTTATCTTCCTATTGTTGGTCATTTCTCTAATACCTAATATCTCCATTTGAATATGTGCTACATGAGAAAAAGTTTGAAATCCAAGCCAGTCAAATATTTCTCTGCTCTTGTCAATGTTTAAAGATTTGAAATGACCTAGGAGTAATTTCTACTGTACACTATCACTTTTCCAACCATATAAATTATAGCTTTTGTATTCAGTCTTTAATAGGTCAACTGAAACCTATTAAGGTTACATATCCAAGGTTATGTGACCAAGTTCATATACATTTTCAGTGGCAAAAATAAAAAATCCTAAAGTGTCAAATATGCTATCTACTCCACACTACTTTTCTAAAGGTTTTCCTTTAAAGGAAATCTTTCTTTTGCTAAGGGATAAAAAACAGCCCTATCATTTTTGCCCAAGTGTACTGAATTCAAATTGAGTGTTCTCATCTTGATGGTAAGGACAAAGTTAATACCATATTTAGAGCAATACTTTTTAATACTTCTGAAATTATTTTTTAAAAACTCAGGTTACTCTTTGAATATAAGATTTTCAATGTACAGATCATTATACATTCTTCATCAAACCTCACATCTCCAGGAAAACCTTTCATTTAATCTTAATAAAGATATTAAATTTGGTAGTGCTTGGTAATAAGACATAATAACCACAGACTTTTCATATCCTAAAGTAATTTCCAACTCCGTACTATTTTTAATATCCTTAGGCAATTCTCAAGTCCAAATAGACACTATTTTCTGAACATTTAAATTATGGTCTTTTTATCCACTTCTGTCTCTTTAGTCTTATAATTCCTAGCTCAGGGACTCTAACCGAGAGTTGACTTTATGTAGACTATAACTCTTCCTTCTATCTTAAATTGGGCATCTTTATTTCACCCAGTTCCATTCAATCTTTATTCATATTTTTCCTTTCTTTTTTGTACACCTCTCTTCTTAGTATCAAAACAGACTAGCAAGTACTAAAAAGAGCAAATCAAAGAAAAACTAGGTATGAATCCATTTACCAAGTGGATATTCTATAGAAGTAAAGTGATTATGTTAAATACATAAATGAGATAGATTTCAGATTTCCTTTTCTGATTTTTCTACTAATCGAGAAAAAAAGAAAGAAGAATATATTTAGGGTATTAGCAGGTGATGAACACTAGTATGAAATGCAAACAGCAATCTGAAATTTCTTACATTCAAGTCAAAGAATTTTAACGAAAATTGAGAATTTAGCTCCAACACTGCCTCCTCCACATCTCTGCCCACATACTCTAGACTCTGTATTATAATTAAATATTCAGCTAATTTACTAAGTGACTGACATGAAGCAACATTACCATCACCTAAGGAGATAGACTACTAAATCTTAACTATCTGCTTACAATCAGCAGAACACAAAAGTGTTTTAATGCTAAAATATTTAGCATTAAAGGACTGGCGTATGTGTATCTCAAAAGAACAGCTTCCTATTATCATTGCAGCTATAAACACACACACTGAAAATCCATCTATAAAAACAGAAAAATAGCATTCCCCAATACGACAAAAGCTTACTGCCCATAATAGATATAATGCATGTCTTATGGGAAAAATGTTCAAAAATCTGTTAACACATCATACCCAAAGAAATACAGCTGTAAGAAATTTCATTATTTTTGAAAAAAATATATACACGTAACTACCAAACTGAACTTAAGTTTGTCTTCATTACTCTGATACATATGAATAAAAAATATGTGGAAACTATTCAAACATACGCTCACCTAATTCACACCTGAGAAGATTTGAAAAAATACCATTCTATACAGCAAAACATAGTAATTTGCTAAAACGACTTGAAATGGGTGAGTATAGAAATCTACAGGCCCTTTCCAAACACTTAAACACCAAGTCCTAACAATTAATGGAAACTCGGTTTCATTTTTTCCTTTATTACTTTCACCAAATCTTCAGTGATGCTACCATGCGATTCACACATTAATGTGACACCCTACAAATTTATCTTCTCAATTTTTATTTGCTTCCATAATACATACCACTGTATCACCATTTTTCCTCAAAAATATAACTCATTTTTATTTTTCAATAAAATGTTTACCTTTTCAATATGACATCTAGCTCATTATATCCATCCAAATATTTATCTCACTACTTTTTAATTAAAGTCCTCTCTTTGGGTTAGGATGCTGTTGTTAGCCTCTCATTCAACAAATTAGCAATAGTAACCTAACATGTGTCAGGCACATGCTAGGTTCCAAGAATGCAAGCATGAATTTTACATAGTCCCTATCTTCATAGTAGAGAGCAAAATCCCCAAAGTGGGATCACAGAATCCATAAAAATATTTTTTCCAATGTAGAAAGAGATTATTATCACCTATCTTATTCCCTTTTTTATAGTGTAAGAGAAAATTACAAAATAAATGTGGTACTAGTATTATGATACGTGGACTGGCACTGGTAGCCCCACTGAGTCTGTCAGGTGCTCACGTGCTATACGAGGCACCTACAAAATCCCATGAGAAGTGTGGAATGGGATAGTTCCAGAATAAAATCAAACAATTACACATTTACTTGGTTGTCCCCCAAACCAGAGCCAGCATCTTGTGACACATTGTGATGTATGAGCTCAGCTGAGTGAACTAGTAACTACTCTAAATTTAACCAACAGTCAAGAATTTAAAGGAGGCCCGACATGGATGCCCTGGGTGACAGGGGAATATGAGGGGATCTGTGCTAATCTGTCTTATATATTAGTAAGCATTTATTCTTAATAGATGTCATTGCTGCAAAGAATTGGAGGAATGAAGAGAACACTAACAATGAAGGCACAAATAACGACAGAACCCCATAAAACACTAATGCAATTATCTTACTCTTAATACACAAATTTTATCAGTTACATTATGAAGCAAAACCATGGCCATATAATCAGTGATGAGTCAACCAAAAAACTGAAACACATTAGGAGACTAAGTAAAATGAAAGATTTACATTCATTCTTATTAACCATAAACCTTACACAAAACCCATACTGTACTGAAATAATAGCTAATATGAGGGGGGAAGTTATTGTGATCAGCAAGACATTGAAAAACCAAATACTGTGAACAGGAGACTAGCTCTAAAGACAGTAGTTGGGATGAAAACTAAAACTGCTAAGGTTCCCAACAATGTACTTCTTCCATTTAATCTACTTGTGTTGGAGAGACTGCATTTTAGCAACCAAGTATCAAAATAAAAACCAAGTATCAAAATGTACTGAACATGGACTCAAACCTCTGAATCATTGAATCAAAAATACAAAACCATGATTAAAAAAACAAATGAAGCACACTCCATCACATGTTTTGAGCTGGATCTTGAATATGGTAAAGAGTGTAAAAGAAATTTCAGGTAAAAGCAGTACGGTCATAATTATTCAGACATCAAAGCACATGGTATGGTAGAAGAAAGAACAGAATTAAAAAATCCAGGCATCAAGTAGTTTCCCTGCTACATATAGGCTTTGAGCATCTAATGACTGCTAATATCAAAAGAAAAGCAGGTATTATATGCCTTTTGACAGAAGATACCACCACTTAGAAGTAATTTTGTACCTTCTCCAAATTACACCTTAATATTACCAAAGTTCTAGATCTGACAATTTACAGAAAATACAGAGGTTCAACTAGCACAATCCAAACTGGGAAATTGCAGGACACAAATGAAGCCATTTCTTCAACAAATAAATTGCAAGGGAAAATAATCGAGGGAGTGAGGAGTGTCTCACGGAGAACACATAGCTTAAAAATATCACAGTATATGGGTCACATTTAGAAACTAATTAAAACAGGGGCGCCTGGGTGGCTTAGTCGGTTAAGCGTCCGACTTTCGCTTAGGTCATGATCTCGCGGTTCGTGGGTTCGAGCCCTGTGTCGGGCTCTGTGCTGACTGCCAGCTCAGAGCCTGGAGCCTGTTTCAGAGTCTGTGTCTCCCTCTCTCTCTGACCCTCCCCTGCTCACGCTCTCTCTCTCTCCTAGAAATAAATTAAAAAAAAAAAAACTAATTAAAACTGTTTAAAAAAAAGTGATTAGAAATTTAAACACTCACTAGATTCTTAGTATTACATATTTTTAATTTTTGATGTAACAAATCTGTGATTACTTTTCCTAAATGTTCTACTGTTTTAGAGCTGCATGCTAAATATTTACAGATGAACTAAGGACAGGAGGGATTATGTGAGTAGGAGCTTAAATGGAACAAGACTGACATGAATTGATAACAGAAGCAGGTACAAAGAGATTCAGTTCATTATTCTGTCCTATTTTCATATAATTTCCCATAAGAAAATGTTTATTACAAAGAGAGGCCAATCTTCTAGATCTAGTTGTCTCTGGCTTTTACATCAAACTGTCTCTTCAAGACTAGGTGTTTCCTGAGATATTTCTCATAACTGAAACTGTGAAATTAGATGTCATGTCTATATAGAAATATTATACATGTAAGGAAATGAGTCTCTGAATTATTTTCTCATGTTTATAAGATTATATTTTAAAGTCATCTCACTAAACTCACTTTCACACTGTTTCACCCACAATAAGTAGCCAGAACAGCAGCAAAAAAGGTAAGTGATCTAATACAAACCAAAATTGAATCAAGTGATCTAATACAAACATAAATTGAAATGAACATGATAAAATAACTATCAAGGTTCAAAAAATGACTCCTAAGAATATATACAGCAAAAGCAAACCTATCACTACTCAACTCAAAGTAGGTAGATAGAAAAAAACAAACAAAACAAAAATTTAAAAAACCCTGCAGCTAAGTGGAATAGAGAAAACAAATACTAAACAGAAAGCATTTTTTAAACCTAGAATAGTTGATATCGTGTGTACACTATTCCAGAGATTCTTTCATGCATGAATTTTCATTAGTGTAACAAGAGGGAAACCAAACCTAATCCAAACTGTATGCTACTTAGAAATAAAAACAAAGCAACACAACTGCTGCTTGCCTTAAACAATTTAAAGTTTAGGAGAACAAGTATTACTTTAAACATCAGAGATAGAAAACAGGGAGGTGATTACAATTAGAAACAATGGCATTTATAATGAAAGCAGTAATAAGTGAAAAGCACTAAATGCCAACCTAAAATAATCTCAAGTAATATGTTCATTCCAAATGGAAAGCCAATATATAAAATTTAAACTTATGTCAAGTTTGCAGCAAAAATATTCAAAATTTGTTTTCACTGCTAAGCTAGAGAGACAGATAATTCATGATTCTAAGGAATGTTGTTCATGTGTATATAGAAAATAGGAATTAAGTGGTCAATTAAAAATAAATAGTGTAATGGCTAACCTACCAACTTAGATGCTCTCTCAAATTTTAACTGTATCCTTGTTTGAGAAGAGGAATAAAAAAGGAGGTTTTGAATTCCCACAAAAACTTCATTATAATTAAATATATGAAATTCAGTTACACGCAACACACCACACACACACACACACACACACATACACACACAATCTGCAGCAGGGAATATAACAAGGACAAAGAAGGTAATACAGAGACATAGGCTTGTTATAGAAATATGCCTCTAAAGAATTTTTAAAAAACTTTTATTTAAAGATTTGTTGCATGGCTATTAGGGGCTACCACCTGATAAATAACTTGGTAAAAAAAACAAAAAAACAAAAACCACTGGTACAAATCAAATTAAAATTAAATCCAAACCCCATATACCAAAAATTTGAGAAAGGAGCATATTCTTTGGGGTGATACATTTCCAATTAACAAGCAAACAAAAAGAACAATTAAATCTGTAAATCATTCCTCTATTAGAATTAAAAATTCAATATACGTATCATTTTTTCCTTTCTTATATTTTACACGATACTTCCACACATTCACAACTTCTTGTTCATATATCATTAGTATTTATCAAAGCAACATCAACCTCAAATCAGACGTTTTCATGTATGAAAGTGTTATATTTATCTCATTTTTTCACTCATACATTGTACTTCCTACAAGCCCTTCTGCTAAACATTTAGATAGGGTTATCACTAGAAAACATTCCTATATATGGCTATCAGAAGCAATACTTACTACTGAAAAACCTTAATGGTTTCTTTAATGTTACACTTCTCAAATAGAAACCTTTTAGGCACATGGTAAAATACTAAATATTTCAACTATAATGTACTTCTCAAGTGTAACTTTTAAAGTTAACCCCTAGCCTATTAAAGTTTTAATATATTTTTATAAAAATGGCAGGACAAAATAAAAGTTGCATTCATCATCCCTGCATTACTGAAATATTTTAACCAGTGTGAAGGAAAACCCTAAAGTGAATACAAAAATGAAAAGTCAGTTCAAAGAATAAAAAACAAATATAAACATCGTCAAAATAAAGTAAAACATTCTCCCATCTTTTCCAAAAAAAAAAAAAATAAGGATTTTCCTATGCACTTATCAATTAGCTGTGTATATCACTGATATCTAAAACTTAATTTAACGAAAGTTTATTTAATATGACTATTCATGTTCACAAATAAGTATGTACAGTAAACAAACATAAAGTTCTAATAAACAGCAGTGCAATGCTTCAGAAAGTCTTAACTAGTACCAGATTCTTAACATTTTGAAATCTTAGTTTGTCAGATGATTTATATTAAGGATAGAGAAGGTATCAAACATTCACTTGCTTGCTGTTTTCCAGGTCACCTTCTCCCATCAAAAAAACAAAACAAAACAACCCCACCATAAACACATAATGGCCACAATATAAAAGGGAGGTCATAATCACTAGGTAGATATTTAAATTTTTGCAGTACAGTTGCAAAATATATTTCCTTCAGATAATACTCTAGAGCCAATGAGATTATACAGTGATTATTCTGCTCAGATTCATATAGCATTTCAAACCATAGTTCTAAAGATGTAATTGTGAACAAAAAAGCCACAACTTCTTATCTTCTATGGCAAGAAATTTTAGGTCCATTCTTCTTGTGGCCATATGAGTGCTGGTATTTAAATTAAAAAATAAAGTCCACTTTAGCCACAGGGTATTATCAATAAAATTTTGCTTCCAATGACTTGGACCAAAGAGTCTTAATATTTGTATATAAGTGGTTAATTATATTAAAACCATATATTTTTAACAAGATTATCAGTGAGCTTACCTGTGTCCTTTGCTGATATTACAATCTTATACTAAGTGTGTAAGAGGGAAGAGAAATAAAAGGTTTCTAATTTCCACAAAATACTGATAGTCTAAAGAAAGGAAATTATGTTATAATTGTTTAGAATACAGCCTTGACTACTTGCAAGAACATGTTAGAATTCTGTCTTATAAAACATTCCTTTAGATTCAGTGAGGAACATCAGGAGTGGAGTGGTTGGGGGGTTAAAAAAAAAGTACCTACTTTGCCTTTTTATTAACAAAATAATTTATTTATGATTCTCCTACTACTAACCACTTCAATTCCTGGCAAAATACCTAAGGCAATTCTACACAGTCCTTTTTTCAAATGAATCATCAACAGAAAACAACATATTCTTTGGGCTTCAAAATAGTTGTCATAATTACAATTTTGTAGGACTCCACTGTAGAAGCAATTTAATTACCTCACAAAGAAACCCACATTTGAAGATTTAGATAACATTTCTTTTTCAAAAGATACATGATTTTTGGAAAGAATATACTTAATGAATTATGGAAAAAACAAAAACAAAACAAAAAAACCTTATGATGTTTATGATGTTTCCAGTTTTAATTGGAAAAACAAAAATCTTGAAACAAACACATACATTTAGGAGGAAAAGGGAAATGATCTGCCAATATACATCAGCAAGTGCTAGTGACTGGTTCTATAATTCAGATTTTTCTCATTAAACCTCAAATTTACAAGTTTATTCTAATTTTTCTGTATATTTACCCGTTTGAACAACATTCACTATTAGATAACTAAGACAAGATGGGCTAGAAAATTCTTTGTATAGATTTTTGGCTGACATATCTCATTTCTAAAAACTGTACTCCAATGCTAACTTGCTCACATTTTTCCATATACTTAAATGCTCTCTCTGATCTATACTCAATTGCGTACCATCTTTTCATTATTATTCTTATATTTAGGACATAAAGCATTCAAACAAAACTATGTATGCCACTTAATGTACCAAAATCCATGTTCATACGAAACTGTAAGTATTGTCCTCTAGAGATGAAAAAAAAATGTAATAATTATGTTTAGAAGGCATGTTTTTATTATAACTTTTGTATGTATTTTAGACAAAAATACTGACCAGCTAATTAGGCTCTTCCACACAGCATGTTCACTGAGTTTACTACCACAGTTTTAGTGCAACAAAATACCTTTGAAAAGCCACTCTACAGTAATTATGGCAAGGCTCATTAAAATGCAGAGGTAAAGATTCCATTTATATAGAAACTTAGAAAACAATGTTTGAAAAGGAAAGATGTTTGTCAGGCTGAATACTTTTTTGTATACTAAAAATATATATAAACATTTCTTGAATTAGTTTTATAGTTGATTTTCATGTACTGTCATTTAGTGGTGACAAATTTTGAGAGGTATATGTTTAACAAACATTATACTTGAGATTATAGTCTTAGGTAAACATTTAATACACAATGCCAAGGTAGTTTCCTTTTTTTTTTCCTTTTTAATTTTTGTACCAAAAAAGTCATACATTTAATGTTGACATTTCTTCTTACCTGTGTGCCTCAGACCAATAAAGTACTCTGCATTAAAATTTAAATCTTGAGACAGTAGTACAGCATTGAAAAAAAATTGTAAAGCAGCTCAGATACATTGAACCCAGATTTTACAGTTTCATTTGTCAAATTAGAATATAAAAAGTAAGCTTGAAAATCAAGTTGAAAAAGCTTATTCTTCCTCAAGAAAAAGTATGAACAATCTGAAAATGATCAACTAGTATGAATGAAACATTGTATATAGGTAAGTCACATTTAGTGGTTGCTAAACATACCACTCCCTCCTGGAAATTACGGAACCATCTACATGGGAAACTAAGTCATCTTCATTGTCGTCATAATGTTCATCACTGACGAACTTCATTCCCATTTTTAGATCTTCATAATAATCCATTGGTCTTTCAAACCTACTGAGATTTTCTACATTGTTCCACTGCGTTTTTTCAGTCTCTTCTAAATAGTCTTTCCGTATTAGATTGTTCACTGGATTTTTGTTTTCTTTTTTCACACTGTCTGGGTAAGAATCAAGCTCATCTTGTTGAAGAACATCTATTTGTGATTCTTTTTGCATATCTGATGGTGGAATGTAGTTCTTGGCAAAGTAGTCTCCACGAAACGTCCGTCTTCTCCTATAGCAGAATATTCCAGCCAAAACACTTACAAGTACTATGAAGAGAGCCCCACCCACTACACTAGCAATGATTGTGCCAATTGTGTCATCCTTAATTGTTGCCAAAGTTGACAATGGGAAGGGCAATTTTTTTGGTTCTGTTGCTAGATCCTCGATGTCAGCAGTTGAGGGATGCCACTGAACTGTAGGCTGAAGGGTGGTAGTAGTAGGAGGATCTAATGGAAACAGTAAAGATAGACAAGACACAGAAAGGCAAAGAATGTCAATGCAGGCTGGTTTGGCAGCAAGTTGAAAAGACAGCACAGTTAATGAATATATATTCATAGTAATAATAGTTTTTCATTCTTAAGATCAGAATGTGGTGGTACTTACATATTTTTAAAAAATAACAAAACTGACATACAGTCAGTTACCAATGAAGTAAAAGGAATAAAAAAATGGCCTATGATGTAAATCCTAAATTATTCTATTCCAAGTTTTAGCATGACATTGTACTCCAAGGAATACTTTCTTTTTTTTATAGAGTATTACTTAAATGTCCTATAAACAGCTGGCTTAAGAATTATCATACCAAAAAATTAAGTAATCCAAATGTACATTTTCTTAGCCAGAAGAACAAAAAATTAAGACAAAAGAATAAAAAATTAAAGTATGTTTTCTTTTTATCCATCTTTACCTAATTTTGTTTATTTTTGTAAGATCTGAACTTATCTTTAAAAGAATGAAAAACTATAGATTCTTGTTAAGTGGCCATAGTATAAGCTGTTGGTTTAATAATTCTCTCAAAAATATTTTCCTTGAGTAAAGAGAACTTTGAATTTTTAGAAAGCACATATGTAGTACATATCATTATTTAGTAATTTAAAAATAAAAAGCATACGTTTTAAACTGTGTTAGCCAAATGGGCTATATTATCAAACAAAACTAACAGACAAAGACAAAGTAAAAACATGTTATATAAAGTATTATAAAAATTTCATCGCCATGTCTATATCCCATGGGTAAGATATCTGCACATTTAGGAAATTGAAGGATTTCAACCATATCTGTAGAATTTATTGTCAGATCACTTTAGTACAAAGTATCAAAGAGTAGCTAATATTTTAGAGAGAACATTCTAATAATACTCAAATATTAGATGCAAATGATCCTGTGTACTGCCATTAGATTACAGAGTAAATAGCCATTAATATTAAAAAGCAACTAAACATAAATAGTAAAAATTAAAGATCGGTTAATTATCAATTAAGTGGTATTTGTAGGTCATGTTATACAAAACTCTAGAGTTTGAAGAAAGGATGAGTTAAAAAATCTTGAATTTCTTCTTTGATAAAAACAAATGACCCGAATGGTAATCTCCTATAATTAATTTTTAAATGAGTGGTACTGAAAGAGCTTTTTAAAAAATGACTGTTAGAAAAACACTAAATCTACATGGGGTAAGTTATTCTAAAATTACAAGCTAAAGAAAAATACTTACTGAAACAGGTTTCATCACGGAATGCCATATGTACAGAATGTGGTAAAAATTTAGCAAGTACAATATAAAATTTAAAAGTACAGTATAACTAATTTCCTATGAGTTTAAACCAATAGAATAGGCAATCCTGTCAAGTGCTTTGAAGTGAATACTAGCCATCATATTCTATGTAAGTAAATCAAGGAGGAGTTTTAATTTGTAAGAACATATTATTCACTAGCTGAACAAACTCAATCCTAAAAAATACTGTGGAACTATAAAATCATTTCTAATATAAAAGTAGTAAAGCCTCCTATCATACAATGAAACCTCACAGAACCAGGATATTTTAAAAATTTTTAAATTAATTAATTAAAAATTAATCATTTGTAAGACAACTCATGTATTTTCTGAGGGGCTAAGACTAATGGAAAAGTAAGTTTTAAATAATAAATGTCCACTTTATAATAGTGAAAGCAAAAGAAAAAGTACAATCAACTGGCATCAGCAGTTTTCAACAGAAGTACAAATCACCTAAAAAATTATTTATAATTCACACATTTTTGTGCACATAAGATTTTAAATTTTTGACAGGTCTTAATGAAATGCTACTTTTCTCATAACAGTGCATACACCTGAGCTCTCACCAAGTACAGATATATATAACTCATTATTTTTACTAAGTATCCTTAAAAAAATCACTGACATTTACTTCTACTGGCAACATTCTTTGTGTAAACACAGATGGATGACTACTACTTAACTCAGATTTAACAATACACAGCTTTCAGAAATTCTAACTAAAAAAAAAAGAGTAACAACAACACCCTATTTAAAAATCTTATTTAATTTTGTCAGTGGTTCTAAAAATATTTTAGCCTGCCACCCCGTCCTTAACCACTGCTAAAAACAACACAGCCTCACTATTAATATGATTCCATGAAAAAGGGGCTGTTGTTAATACTTATTTTGCATTTTAAGCAATGGACATATGACAGTGCACCCAAAACATTTATTCATGCTTTCTAATTCTTGCCCTGCTCCAAGATCATTACAATGAAAGAATTTGCATAAGGAAACAAAAGGACTATTGTGTCATCACTAAGAGCTACTTATATATCATAATTTAAAATCTTTTCCAACAGCATTCCTTATTTTTTCGGACACTTTTTTGATATTATTTGTAGAATATGTGATAAGTGAGCATATAACAAATGTAATCAACTAGTAGAGACTCTGAGTTCTCTACAGTCAAATGAAGAAATTCTTTTTTTTTTTAATTTTTTTTTTTAATGTTTTATTTATGTGTAGGAGAGAGAGAGAGAGAGACAGCGTGAGCAGGGGAGGGTCAGAGAGAGAGGGAGTCACAGACTGAAACAGGCTCCAGGCTCTGAGCTGGCAGTCAGCACAGAGCCTGACGCGGGGCTCGAACCCACAAACCGCGAGATCATGACCTAAACGAAAGTCGGACGATTAACCGACTAAGCCACCCAGGCGCCCCGAGAAATTCCTTTTTCAAATTAATGAGTTCTGCCAGACAGGAAAACAAATAGTCCAGGTAAGGCCTCCGTAGCTATAAAGCATCTTTTAGCCTAATAATCACCATGGTAAAAAGAATTTATTTCTTGTTTCTTTTACACTTTATATGAATTGTTTAAACAAAATCTAGGAATTTTAAAGTTTAAAGATTGCTAAAAGATTAAAGGTGTGGATTATGCTAGATATTATGCCTAGTTCCTAAAATCAACAGGATTCAAAAGTCAAGATTTGCATAGCAATATACTTTGAGTTTCAGGTGTGGGGGAATGTATGTGATACATGCAAAATTTTGCTCCTCTAGTCTTAAAAGAGAATTAAGAAATATCAGGAAAAAACACACACCAAAAACAACTAAAACAACATAATTTCCAGCAGTCATTTAGCTGTACAAAGATTCACTGTAACTCCATGAGGAATAACTGAAGTTGAATATTGCAATCTTGGATCAATCACGTTTTCCAAAATCTTAAACTCAGCAATGTGGAAAAAATGTATTAGAAAATTACAATTCCCCTCAAACAGAGTTGCTAACTCTACTCTGTTCTGAGTAGATCTTTTAATTTCCAGTCATATGTTCCTTTTACAAATATTTTAAAAAATTATTTCTGAGATGATTTTAATTTTATTTTAATAAATAAAATGTTTTCTTCCTAGAGGAAAAAGGATTTATGTAACTTCCAACAATAAAGCTCAACAACTTGATTGTTCACTCTGGGTGAATTATGGCTTTTTATTCTGATAAAAGCCCACTAGGCTTTACTAGTCATTTTGGAAAGGCAGTATTATATCTAGGATACTTAATATTCTCCAAGAAGCTCTCAGCAAAATTAACTAAACTCAACATAGTATACTGTATTAAATATTAAAGACTCTGGATAGAAAGGTAAAGTCTAATTCTTGATGATGACCTAAAGAAAATCATCTCATAATGCTATCTTTCTGAAGTACTTAGCAGTAATTAATTGATTTTTCATATTTACTCAAAATTTTATTTCCCCTTTTATGGGACTGAGAAGACATTCATCAAAAGATGTGTGAAGTTTATCACCATCATTGTGTTCTTTTCCTTGTCAAAGAAAAAAAAGATACATAAAAGCACATTCTGGAGTTTTAATTCTTTCCTGACAGTTTTCTTCTCAAACAAATTTTTTCATTCATGCAAGAAAAGTTTATTAACCACCTAACACACGCCAAATATTATTGGAGATGGTGGAGATAGGTAGTGATTAAAGCAGATGACAGGACTTATATTCTAAAAGAAGTAAAAACAGCATATAAATAAAGTATGAACATTCATGTGGCAATAAATACTGAGAGAAAAGTAAGGTGGAGACAAAGTAGTAAAGAGCTGAGAAAAAAGTTCCAATTTTCAACTTTAAATATAGTTATAAAGGCGATACTTGAGCAAAGACCTAAAGAAAGTGAAGGAAAGAGCTCTAAGGATATCTAAAAAGCTTTCCCATAAGCAACAAGTCAAAGACTCTGAGGTAGCAATGTACCTGTTGTATTCAAAGAACAGCAAGGAAGCCAACAACAAGGCCACGTGAACAAGAGATATAATAAGAGATGAAGTCAGAGAGATAACTAGGACCAGAGTATGTACAGACCCTTATAATATAGTCACTGCAAGATTTGGTTTTAATTAAGGGTAAAATGAGAAGTCCACAAAAGGTTTGTAAGAGAGAAGTGACATGATGTGACACGCCCTTTATTAAGTGTCATTCTGGCTGCTCTTTTGACGATAAATTAAAAGTAGGAAGATTAAATGGCTGTTTTAATACTGAAGTAAGGGCTGGGGCACCTGAGTGGCTCTGTGGGTTAAGTACCCGACTCTTGATTTCAGCTCAGGTCATGACCTCATGGTTCATGGAATCAAGCTCTGCACTGGGCTCTACACTGACTGCATAAACCCTGCTTGGAATTCTCTCTCCCTCTCTGCCCTCCCCGCCCCCCCCCCACCTCTGTCTCTCAAAACAATAAACATTTAAAATAGATAGTGGAGTAAGGGTTCCTGATGGCTTGGGTCAGAATACTCACAGTAAAAGTGGAGAAATATAAGGTTCTGCATATAACATATTGGAAGACAGGTCCATATTGCTATGGACCTGTTGATGGACTGGGTGGGATATGAGAGAACTGAAATCAAGAATAAGCATCAAGGATTAAACCCTGAGCAAAGGTAAGGATGGAGTTACCAATGACAGAAGAAAGGACGGAGATTGTTAGAGAAAGAGGGCAAATGGCAAGAGGCATAAGATCAGGACCTCAGTTTTGAATGTTAAGCCATAAATACCTATTATATTTCTACAAAGAGTCAGTGATCTTTAATAGGCAGTTGAACATGTAAGTCAAAAGTACTGAGAAGTGGATCCAGAATGCCAAAAAATACAAACTTAGGGTATTATCAACGGAATCATATATATAAGAATGCCCAAATTAAGCCTCAATATTTAAATGATTACATAATAATACACTGAGTCTGAGATTTACATATAATATCCCATACCAAACTATACAACAGAAACAAAAAGTAAGCAGTCCTCTGGTAACTGCTTTTAAATATGCATTCCCTATGGCTTTAAGAACCTTAAAAAAAAAAAAAACCTTTAAGGAAAAGAAAGGGAGACCAATAAACTAATATTTAATCTCAATCTGATTTCCACCAAAGCACTGCTGCTGGCAGAAAGAGCTAGCTAGCCAGAGATGTACACAGCTCTAAGCTTCTTGTGAGACTCATGCAGAAGTATATTTGCATCATGCCTATCATGTGCCAGACACTAAGTGCTGTGGATTCAAAGGTAAATGAGGCAAATGCAACATGGTTAAATGTGAGGGTGGATAATAAGTACACAAGTACGCATAAAACTACAAATTGTGGGAAATGCTAAGAGAAATAATATGAGGGACTGTTCCTAGATTGAGTGATCATACAAAGATGAGAATATAACATTAAAGCAAGCTTAAAATTTCTCTTACTTAGTTTTAGATCAGAACAGAGATAAAAACCTTAACTATCCATTACATAATTACCATACAAACCTGCTTTTCTCAAAGTTCTCTTCCTTTTCCCTTTTCCATCTTTTAGGCATGAAGATTGCTATATTCTCATAGTCAACAAGGAGATGCTCAAAGTATCTTATAAAATTTTTATAAATGAGCATTCCATTGATAATTTGTTACAGCCACACCCATGAAAAATGTATTTCTAGCTCTAATGGTATTTTGTGAGTACCCAAATTTATATATTCAAATTAACAAAAATGTTCACAGTAAAACAAATTGGTAATAATAAATATCTTAAATAAATTTTATTTTATTAGCACATTTTCAATAGCATTCCTACTTAACCTCTCAGTAATCCAAGATGATATAGTTTCATACTGAATGACAAAACATGTTGTTTAATAAGCCAGGTCAAATTCAATATCCCATTTTATTGATGAGACCACTTGTGTTCAGAGTAGCCACCAAAAACAAATAAACCCAGTGTAAAGATGTTCTCGGTGTAAAGATGAGAAAACCTAGAAAGGTACACACCACCTATAAAAGGAATACTTAATACGATAACTGGAAAAGTAACTACATGCAAAGGTCTTAAAATGTGTACAAGCTTATTGCATAGACATTTTGACACTTCTATGTATGCCACTTTTTATACATGTTTCAGGTAGGGCTCCTTCATTATATCTCTTTTAGATTATTTGGAAAACCTCACATTGCAGAATGTGTATCTTAGCCAAGTATAAATTACCAACTAGAACATAGTGTTATTATGACTACTGTTAAAGGAATAATTTAATTAACTCATTTTGCCAGTAGATAGTAACTTACCTGAAATGTAGATGACCTTTTGATCACTCCTTTGACCAAGGGAATTGGTCACTTTACAGACATAAACACCAGAATAATTGAAAGTCAATGGATGGACAAAATGAAGAGTATTGTCTGAAGCCAATAAACCATCAGGCCACTGTCCATCCAACCTAGATTTTAAAAAGCATGAAATTATTTTATGTATCTTCAGATTTTATTCACTGACAGCTATTTAAATAAGATATCACACATTTGAGATGTTAGTGGAAGAAATGGCATCCTTTAGGTAAAATTCACTATGAAATGAAAGTATATAAGATGTGAATTGTCAACAAAAATGAACAGACAAAATCCATTAAGAATACTCATTCTTTCAGGAAAAAAAAAGAAAAAATAACCATTCTTTCACAATACCAAATGATAGAAGTGGAAGTAGGCCAACATATTAAAATGAGAAAGAAGTAGAGAAAAAAATTATGTGATCTTAAAGACTCAAATTCAGAAAACAGGAAAATTAGAAAAATATATTATTTGGAGACATACAGTATCAAAGGAATTACAAATAATTCTCAGTGCACAGATCTATTCATGATATATCTATAAATTTCTTAATGAAGAGCTGTATCATTTAAGTACATTTTAGCACCTTCTATAACAGATTTCATACTGAGCAAAATTAGACTGTGCTCTATCCAAAGAGCATTAGTTTCTAAAGCAACAAAAAGGTCTTCTTTATAAAATAATCTCAATTTTTTTTTTTAATGTTTTATTTATTTCTAGGAGAGAGAGAGAGAGAGACAGCGTGAGCAGGGGAGGGTCAGAGAGAGAGGGAGTCACAGACTGAAACAGGCTCCAGGCTCTGAGCTGGCAGTCAGCACAGAGCCCGACGCGGGGCTCGAACCCACGAACCGCGAGATCATGACCTAAGCGAAAGTCGGACGCTTAACCGACTAAGCCACCTAGACGCCCCAAAATAATCTCAATTTTAAGGTGAGGATCTGTGACAGTAAAAACCAAGACACCATTTGGCATCAATAACAATTTTTTAAATTATTAATAAATTAGTATGTCTATACTAATTTGGCTAAGAGGTCCTATCCTACATTAGCATAAACCACAATAAGAATAAAATCCCACTACAATTCTAAAGCCATTCATTGTAATGGAATTAAGTGTATTGTTATACATCATATTGCCAACCTTTGGGTACCAAAAAACACACCAAGAGGTTATTTATTTTTAAATTTTTTCTAAAGCCCATGAGTAATTTTTTTTAAAGAGGACAAAAAGTCAATTAAACCAGGCACTCAAGTATTACGGTTTGAGTTAAGTAGATTTTCAAAAAGTCCATTCATTCATTTGGCCATCCATTATTTAATTACCAGTAGCTTACTACTAATCATACCCTACTCTGCTACTGTTGCTGAGATTCACAAGTAAACTAGATCAGTTTCTTGCTTTCAATGATCTAACTATGCAGTAGAAGACCAACAACTAATTACAAAGGGAATAAAAATTTAAAAATAATAAAAAAGTAGAAAGAAACAAAACCAACACTGTACCACAGGAGGAATGATTTTGTTCTGCAAATCCAAGGATAGTAGGTAAAAGAACAATCAAAATCTTTTATGGTGCTGGAACCTTAATTTAGCACTGAAGAAAAAAGATAATATTCTTACATGGCTTTTTAAAAAATAGAAACACCCTACCTCTTCTATGAAGACTCTGAAAACAACATTAGTACAAGCACACGCTTTCAAAAGGTGAATTTTCCTAGGAGGGTGAGAATGAATATGGAGTATATAAATCTTACCAATTACCTCTCTACACTTTGAGGCCCAAATTCTAATCCCTTTAATTCTGAGAAATAGAAAAATAGCTTATAATCCTTTAAAGTTGCTTATTCAAATAAGTCACAGTCATAAAAAAATCTAAGTATCACATTAAACTCACAGCAAATGACATGCTAAGCACTTTCTATACTCTTTCACTTACGCTACTTCATTTATATTCATTGTCTCTACACTCACAACTCTATGACATACTTCTATCGGTGAAGAAACAAAGAATTAGAGGTTAGGCATCATACTCAAAAAGAATCTCCAAGTACACACACTAGGAAGGGAACTCAGAATTGTATGACATTTAGAAATAACCTATCACACATCTTAATCAATGACTGCTTCCCACTTTTAAGAAAATGTAAATGAAAAAAACCTTCTCTACTTTAAAAACTGTACCTTTGCTTAAAGACAACAGATTAACCAAATATACTGTTTCTTTGCTCCCACAAAATTCCACCTAAAACAAGGGTAAAGGAATTGAAAGCTATTAAAAACCCACAAGGAGAAACAGAACAGGAGGCACAATTCATCAGACAAGATGTTTCAACAAACTTTTAGAAGATGGAAAAGTAATGGCGAAAATACATGCTTTAAGCCACTCAATCAGGATTGATTTTGTCCCCGGGGGACAACTGGCATGTCTGGAGATTATAGGGTTGGGGGTGGGGGTGATGGTTTGAGGCCAGAGATGTGGCTAAACATCCTGCAATTCACAGAACTCCCTCCCAAAAGAAAGATTTATCCAGCCCCAAATGTCAACAGTGCCAAGGCTGAAATGCTCCACTTTGGGCTGAAGAAGTGCTTCCAGGAGGCATATGAATGGGAAGGCAGTCAAACTGCTCCAAAGAACCCAAGATTTGGAGTTTGAATCACTGTACTACAGAAAGCCAGAGCGAAGCAGAGGGCTAGGAATTAAGGAGATTAGTTGAAAGCTGAAAAAACAACAGACTCCTTTCTCAACTCTGTACAGATACTAGACACTCTTGATTTAGAAATATTAAAAAAAAAAACTGAACGGCTATGAAAAAAGGCTTTCCCTCTTCCTAAGTGACATCTGAATGAAGCTTCTCTAGGGAAAGAATTCTCTCTATCTGATCACTCTAAATGGAATCTACTAATGAGTATTCAATCCCCACTCTAAAGACAGAGTTTCCGGGCATTTTAATACATCACCCTAAAACGACTAGAAAGCTGAGAAAATTAAGGAATATCTACTAAATACAGGCAAAACAAAAAAACAAAAGAACTTGAAGAAAAAAACAGACAGTAAGTAGGAAGCAGAAAAAACTCTCTGAGGAAATAACTTTAGTACTGTATTCCTGAGAAAAAACAAGAAGACATTATATCCATAAAATAAATGCTATGAAAAGAACAGAGAAAGAAGAAAGTCACCCCCAGAATGTTTTACATCAGTAAGTCAATTGGGGGGGAAAAAAATCAAGGAAATCTAGGAAAAACAAAAAACTGTTTGAAAATAAGAAAGGATATTTAATATACAATAAATAAGTCTGGTAAATGCAAACCAAAAAAAAAAAGGAGGGGGAATTATCAGGAAAAAAAAAAGGGAAAATTATACATAGTTAACAGAAGTCTCAAGACTAAAGGGGAGCCCCAAATACTGAGAAATATAAATGAAAACCTTAGTATTAACAGTTTGAAATTTCACAGATAAAGAGAATTAAGGATATTCTTTTAGGCTAAGAATGATTAGCTTCAGGAAAAACAAAGATCTTAGATGAAAGAAAACAGAATTCTGGTATACTACTAAGTTGTCAGCAAACAGTATTTACTTGTCATAGGGAGGCAAACAATAATTACGGAGTTTAACTAAAAATAGCTGAATTTCACTGGGACTTATAAAGGTAGGGTTACATATATAGGTATGTTTGTGTGTGAAGGGGTAGATATAAAATTAAATTTTCATCTGCCACAATAGTAGGCAATAAATAGTATTATGAAGTAGCAAAAAAAAAAAAAAAGTAGCAATTTACAACATATGATGGTAACTACCAGAAGGAACTGCTAAAAAGTAGCCTCTGAGAAACAGAACAGCAGGTAGGGTATGGAGGTGGGACAGGAGAACACTCAGAAACAATTTAATTTTCAACTATTACTATGATCATGTATTACACGGATAAAAAAATTAATTATGCATTTAAGAATACTTTTTACTTTTAAATAATTTCTCTTTAGAAGTATCTGATATTATTACCTGCTCCACACAGATTTGAAGGGTGGTGGATTTGCATCAGCATTACACTTGAGATTAACACCTTTTCTTCCTACAAACCAATTCCCATCATAGCCTGTTACTGAAACCTCAGGAGCATCTATAAAATAAATGCATAACAGGACAAATTATATTTTGTTAATGATAAATGCAATATAAAATGATAAGGCATTAACATAACAGACTGCGGAAGACAGTAGTTAATAAATATTAGTAGACTGAAAGAATGAGTGCCTGAATGTACAATGAGTACCCAAACCCTAGGCAACTATGAGCATGTATACAGTTCTAGTTATTATGGACACTGAATGTAAGAATATTCACAAACCTATAATCACCAAGAACAAAATTTAAGAGTTCTATTATGAGAAACACAGATATATGAACAAAGGAAATACATTATACTACCTAATTTGATGAGAAATGGCATTTAAATACCAAGTCACCATATACAACTGTGTTTTAAAAAAAAAAATGTTTGATCTGAAAGAAAATAACCCCTAAGAGATACAAAATCAATCACAGAGATTAAATTCTCTGTATTATAAGCAACTAATATTCTATGGGTAAGTTGAGATGGGATGTGACACAAACTTTCTAAGGCTAAAATTAAAACTAAAGTAAGTTATTTATGGCCTCAACTGTTCTAAAACATGACATTTTATCCATTGCACCCAAACATCCTTTGGTACATGTGCAATATAATTAGTTAAATGAGCAATTATCCCTATCTACCAGCAATATAAATTTATGCCTTCCAACTATACAATCCAATACTAACCATTCATTCAATCATCATATTGTCTAACTGCTAATAAGGGCAGGAACTGTTTCAGGAATTTGGTATACATATAGACTCTGCATTCATAATATTTATTTTCTAATAGCTTTTAATAAGGAAGAGAATAATTTAAAAGTATTCACAAAAACCTGTTATGAGAGCCAAGAAAGGAAAGAACAGGATAATACAGAGAAGATAAGAAAGGCTTAATTTAGATTGGGGATGGGGCTGAGAAAGATCATGAAAGGCTTCCTAGGGAAATATCACTTATGCATGGTACAGGGGCCTGCTGTGAGTTATGCAGTAAACTAGATAAATAGTACATGACCAGGTGGGAAGTTACAGACAGACTAGGTCAGTTTAATTCTGCCAGGGAAACTTGATCTACTATCAACCAAGGTTTACAAAAAATGTGGTAAAAAATTAAACCTTTACTAAGGAACAATTAACTACCTTAGTAATTTTAAGAACGAAATGCCTGCCTCATAAATACCAGAATTAACAAACATTTTTATAACTTAAAATTGGTACTACAAAATGTTACTGAAAGAACAGTACAGATATCTGTGTGTTCACTTTCTTTTAATAAGAGGAAAGAACAAGTACTAAGCAAGGTATTCCCAAAGAATACCTCCAAACTTTGATATGAAGTCTGGATATAAAATTTTATCTCTTTAAATTTTGTTCACATGTTTTATAGGTCTCACTTAAAGAAAAAACTCATGAGTATTCTAACATTTAAAGAACAAGTCAATAAATCTAAGCCATAATTATATGCCTTACATTAAAAGAAATATTTTTATATATTTAGGATTGCATTCAAGCAAATACCAACCAAAAAAGAGTAACATATGTAATACAAACTGAAGAAGAATTTCAGTCATTACTAAATACAAGGAAGGACAAAATATATACGAGGAAAATATTAATAGTACTTACAATTGGGATCTGAATTTTACAAGAAAAAGGAAAAAGTTAAGTCTGTGAAAGTAAGGTAGGAAAAGGAAAAAGAGAAATTTTAATTGGATTCTCCAGAGAAGTGAAAAGAAGGTATCTGCACTCCAGAATAAAATGGTAATAACATTCACATAAGATTAAGTTCCCAAGTTCAACCCTATAAATGTTGAAAAAGATTCTTAGAATTAGCTTTAGAAACCATTACACAAAGTGTAATGAGTATGTACAATTTAAAATTCCACACATCATATCAAAAACAAAACACTAAGAATGAAAACTGTAACAGCACCTATTCATTTTCCTTGTTATAAGCTAGCTGCATTATTACTTTTTCTTCTGCTCAAAATTTTTAAATGCTACATAAAGAACATACCAACTGAAAAAATGTACAGGAAAAAGTATACACACATACATATACACATATACAAACTTTACACACAAGGGAGCATCCCTTAACAAAAAAATAAAAATACAACATGGGCAAGCTTTGAACTTATCTACAATGCTTATGATCCCAATGATGTCTCTAAAATACCGTCTTACTCTGTAACATGATCAATAAAATCAGATGTAAAAAAAAGCAGTAGTGAAACACACAGGTTTTCACACAAATAAAATGCACCTAGGCAATGAAAGATTTTTGCTGAAAACATCATGGGTAGTATGAATAAAACTGAAAAACAATAACTAAATTAACTGGATTGGAGAAGTTTATCTTGAAGTATTGTACATTTTGAGGTATAAATATTCCCACAATTGGCTTAAGTCCGGTCTAAAAAGGATAAGATTAAATAATTTTAAGTTGGAAAGCAACTTTAAAGTCACTCTCCATCTTTACAAACTAATAAAAAAATGTTCTGGTTACATGAAATTTCCATGAACATATTTTTAAAAATGAAGAAAGAAAAGGTCAACAAGGAAAAGCTGTAAGAATATCTGAATACTAAATATTCGAACTAAAAAGTCTGACATTGAATCATGTCAAAGGAAGAAAATTAAAATAAAATGCATGATATATTTAAAAAGTAAACGTTATCATTTACTTACACTGTATATCTAATATGAAAGAATATCGGATGTCCTTTTCCAAGGCTGGATGTTTTACAACACAAGTAATTCGCCTTCCTCTAGCAAACCTGGTTGGAAACAGCTTGTACTGACTGACAATTGTTGCTGTTTCATTTGGAAAAGAAGTTGTAGTGGATTCCATCTCACCAAGATCACCTTCCCAGTCAATGTGTGCAACTGGTTTTCCAGTGGCTGCGATACAAATGGCTGCTACCGTTTCATTTCCGCCATCAATTAAAGAATCTGGCCCTTTTATCAGGCTTACAGTGGGTTCAACTGTTTAAATTTTAAAAAAGAATTAGTTATATTTTAATATTTACATGCTTCCAAGCCATATCTACCCATATTTCATAAATTTAGAAGCAAATGCACATAAAATCTACACACACTTTTAAATAATACCAACATCAACTGGATTCTTAGAACGAGAGGATCATAAACCAAGACAAACAAGAAGCTAAGAGAAACTTTATAATCTTGAGGACAGTTCTCCCTAGTATACATTTTTCTTTAGTGACTGCTGAGTTCTCCCCAGTTAGCATATGAAAATGTCCTGTAAACTGGATCATAATTTCCCTTATGAGACTGTAAGTATTATCACTCTGAAAGGGGGGAATATAGTTTTTAGATATACTGCTTCATATTGCAGGAAAAATGTTTACAGAAAATATAAATTAAGTTACAAGTATGGAACCTACATTGTTTTTTTGTTTTTGTTTTTTTTGTTTTTTAAATATTTTTTATTTATTTCTAGGAGAGAGAGAGAGACAGCGTGAGCAGGGGAGGGTCAGAGAGAGAGGGAGTCACAGACTGAAACAGGCTCCAGGCTCTGAGCTGGCAGTCAGCACAGAGCCCGATGCAGGGCTCGAACCCACGAACCGCGAGATCATGACCTAAGCGAAAGTCGGACGCTCAACCGACTAAGCCACCCAGGCGCCCCGGAACCTACACTGTTAAAGTATAATGTCAATAATAGTTATGCTTAGCATGTAGATCCCATTACCTTTTTCTAGTATAAGAAAGCTCCTCAGCAGGTGAAAAGTATCCTCAATGTTTAGGTCCTTTCAATCTACCTTCTATTATAGTAACTATCTCTTCACATTTTCCAGCAAATTTTATGTACTTCTTTCTGTATAAATTCCTCAGTCTCACTTCAGGAATTATTTGACTCAAGCCTACAGTTTATTCTGTATATTAAGTTTTTATCTCAATAACTTCTTTTCATTCCCAAAATGTCCAACTAGTTCTTTCAGTGCCATCTGTTCTTGATTTATATCTATTTTTTTGTTTCATAATTGTCTTAAGGGATGTTAATATTTATGTATTTCCTTATGTATAAGATGTATTGCTATAAAATAGCAATAGGAAAAGTACATACAACACACGTAATGAACACTTTATAGTAAACATCTATGTAACCACCATACATCTTAATTCAAAAACAAGCATTAGCACTTCCCAGGTCCCTCAACATGCCTCTTCCTGACCTTGACACCTACCTGCCTAAGTATAAAATCATTATTGGAAATATATTTTTGTTTACTTTTCATGATAGGTCTACAAGCAACACATGCAAATCTAAATAACAGCTGCATTTTACCTATTTCTGAACTTTACACGAATAGTATTGGACTATATGCATATTTGTAACAGTTTTTCTTTGACTCACCTTTGTGTTCTTGAGATTAATTTATTTGAGAACAATTAGTCTTAGTTTATTATTCTGGAATTCATTTTTAACTTTTAATTTTTAGATCATTTAAATTTACATGCAATTGCCTAATTAATTTTAACTGTTGTATGGTTTATTTACCATTGGACATTGGTGCAGTTTCCTGTTTAGAATAAACAATTCTATAAGAAACATTCTCATTCATGTACCTTGGCATATTTGTCAGATGCTTCCCTAGTCTATCCCTCGTAGTGGAATTACTACTGCTATTTTTATTTTCAGTTTTACCAGATAATGCCAAAACAGCTTTCCAAAGTACCAAATTACTCCCGATCTTAGAGCTCCTACTGGTCCAAAGACTCACCACAAGTTCATAGTGTCTGACTTCCCAATGTTTGTGAATCTTGTTTGTATATAATGGTATTATCATTGAGACTGTATTTTTAATTTCTCACATTATGAATGAGGTTAAGGGTCTTTTCGTGGTTATAGGCCATGTGGAATTTCTTCTACAAAGTCCCTATTAAAACCAATGGCTTCTTCTTATTGATCTGGGAGGAGAACCCTTTTTTGATGATGTGGTAAAAATATCCTCTACTGTTTTGGACCTGTGATGTGTTTTGATAAGCAGAAATTTTTAATTCAAATGTACCAAAATTTATCAGTTTTTATTTACCTTTTATGGTTAACTGCTTTTATATACTAAAAATTACTTCTCTACTTCAGGGCAAACTATTATGTAATTTTTTAAAAATAATTTCTTGTTCTCTGCAGGAATTTTATAGATTGACTTATCTCTTCAAATGTTAAGTGATGCTATTTGATAGTCTATGTCTGATAATTCTATCATCTTTTATCTTTGCAGGTCTGTTTCTGTTGTCTTACTTGTGCTGGCTGCTGCTTATGGAGTCTTCTTTACTTGTATGCCTGCCTACTCAAGGAAACTATATGCCTGTGTTTGAATAATTGAGATAGAAATAATCTGAAGTCTAAAATAAAGTACTTTTCTTCCAGACCAGAAAAAATTGGAGTTTTCTTCTACCAAGCTCCTGAAATCACTAACCAGGTCCAGGATCTCCTGAATTTAAGATCAGACCACTCAGGGGCGCCTGGGTGGCTCAGTCAGTTAAGCGTCTTGACTTCAGCTCAGGTCATGATTCCACTATTCACGGAATAGTGGATGTGGGTTCGAGCCCCACATCAGGCTCTGTGCCGACAGCTCAGAGCCTGGAGACTGCTTGAGATTCTGTATCTCCTTATCTCTCTGCCCCTCCCACACTCACGTGTGCACACACTCTCTCAAAAATAAAAAACATAAAAAATTAAAAAAAAAATCAGACCACTCAGGTAATTATAAACCTAGAAGTGTATAAGAAGGCTGGTTTACTTCTAGTTTACTACTAGTCTGAAAATGTAAGCTTTGGATAGTGAATAAAAGAAGGGTTATTAGACATCCCATATTAAGCAGAACTACACTTAGAAGTTTTCTCTGTCTTCTCAAGGCTCTCAAAATCTTAGCATCTCAGGTGTTCTGAATTCTCAAAAGCCCTCAGACTGAATGCAGCTTTCAGTGCTAGGCTTATTTCTGTTTTTACCTTCTCCCAGATTCTGCTCTAGTTAGACTTCTCACTATATGTCTTACCTCTTTGAAGTTTTCAATGGTTTTTTATATTGCACCCCTCCTAATGGAGAGTTAGTCTGAATAACTTATGCCATCATTAATAGAAGCTTTTATCTTTGAGGAACTTAAAATTTTATTTTAAAGTCAATTTTAAATTACATTATTTCTGTCTTCTCTGAAGGGAATAAATCTCCTGGCTGTAGATTTTACTGGCTTTCTGAAGTTACTTTTCTCATATACCTCAATATTTTAGTTAACTTCTCTGTACCCTTCCCTGTCTAGCAATTTTGCTGTTGCTTCCTCTTAAGATTCTACCAATGCCCCCCTGAATGGGTATTCTGAAAGGGGAGAACATGATGTTTTCCCAGCCTTGTGTGAATGCCAGAATTGTTGGTTAGATCTAAGGCTTTCTGTTGGTTCTTTCCCCCATCTCAAAAGGTTCCTCTCCCATGTACACAGATCAGTACTGAACCAAAGACTTGAGAGGACCCTTCTGTAGATCTCTAAACAACGTGCGCGCTCTCTGATGCTCTTGGCTTTCCAGTATTTTCCTCCACAAATTCTAATCACTTGTCCTCCCTGAATTCCAATGTCTCTTTTACTCTCTGAAACCATCATTCTCTGCTTCAAATCCCTGTCACTGAGCTGTACCCTGGAAACTGCCTAAAGAGGAAACGTTGGAGGAACTCACTTTGTTTTCCTTCTTTCAGGGATCATAATCCTACACTGCCTATTTTCCCATGACTAAAAGCTTTCTTATTTGCCTGGTTTCTTGTTCTTAGAAGAGGGTAAATCCAGTTCTGTCATTCCATCATGCTCAACAATGGAATTTTTTTACAGCAAAAGCAGTATCTCTAAAAACTGGAAAAACAGGAGAAAGAAAAATTACCCACAACTACAATATCCTAATGCAGTCATTTTCACCTTCTTCCACTTTTCTTCTTTTTCTAGTTTCTATATGGATATAATTATGGCATACCCATTTTTTTTTTGGCTTCCCCCCCCTCAAGCAGCAACATTTCTCTTAATCATAATTCTAACAACTATATACTATCCCATTTAGAGAAGTAATCAACTATGTAACAACTGTTCTACCATGGGGCATTGTCGTTAAATTTTTCCAAAGATTTTTTGTTGTATCACATTCCCTTAATTTAGTTTTTATCACTAACACTGCACTGAAACTCTAAGGTCACCATGTAAACTAAAGGCTCAATATTTCTGTATGCCTATTTTCTTTGACTAACTTTATAGAATTTGATATTTTGGCGTAGTTCTTCACATTCAGTTCCCAAAGAACTAAGTACTAATGCCTTAAGGTATCAGTTGTAAGTAATGAATTACCTTCTGGGCTATGCATTTAGAATGATACTAGCTGTGGACCATCCTTAGGAAAACTGAAAAAAATGGTTATTCAAATCATGTGCTATAGGGCTTAATTCTCCCTGTGGTAAAAAGCTGCTAAAGTAATCTTAAAAATTTTATCTTCTCATCATGTAAGTAGTATTACTTTGCTCGAGTTTTTCTCAAAGCTCTTTTTGAACTCTTCATTTGTTTCTTCCTACCTCTGCAGTAATAAATACTGGGTCCTGGGCCTTCAGTTACTTTTTGCATCTCCCTTAATTAAAAACTTTTATATGTTACATACTATTATCCAGAAACTCCACAGTTTCTAAATACCTGCCTGGGATTTTTTTTGCCTATATATCCTCAAACTCAATAAAACAAATGCTTGAACTCATTATCTTAGCCTCCCAACCTCAACACCTGGTTTTCATTCAGACACGCCCATTGGAATTAATAGTAACATAACTTATTCAATTACCAGGGTTCAAAACCTGTTATGCTCAAAGCTCCCTTGCTTCTTGTATCCAATCAGTTACAAAGTCCTGACAACTATTCCTCTATAACAGTTCCCTTCTTTCCTCAAGTGGCGGAAATTAGAAAATTAATTTCAAGTCTTCATATCCTCAAGGCTGAGGGATTGTGATTTTAGGACTTCTTCATTTCAATCCATCAAAAACGCCAGACTGATCTTCATAAATCACAACTTTTATCACATTACTCCCTATATCAAGTCTACTATGACTTAAGTATTTTTGTAAGCAAAGTGAAAGCTGTGCTTCTCAAACTTTACTCTGAATATGAATCATTTGGCTATCGTGCTAAAATGGAGACTTACCATTCATTAAGTCTGGGAGGGGCCTGAAATGCTGCATTTCTAACAAACTCCCAAGTGATACCAATGCTGCTGGTTCATGAACCACACTTTATACAGCAAGAGTCTGAGAGTAGAAAACGGGAGGCAAGAAGCACAGTACCTTATACTAAGTTGGCATTTCTGTTAATACAAGCTCAAATTCCCCATCCTAAACTTCAAGTTACTTTAATGCAGTCCTACTCAACTCTCTAGCCTTTAATTCTTGGGCTTTATATAAATCTTGTAAGCAAACAAATTAGTCAATGGTTCCACTAATAAGGGTTCTCAACAGTAAGCGATCTCTCCTCTCCTCTCCCAGAGGACACCTAGCAATGTCTAGAGACATTCTTAGTTGTCATAACTGAAGGACTGCTACTAGCCATCTGGTGGTGGGTAGAGGTCATGGATGCTGCCAAACAGTCTATAATGGACAGGACAGCTCACTACAACAATTTCAGCACAAAATGTCAACAATGCTGATGCTACAAAACTCTGCTCAGATGTGGTTTTTTGCCTCCCTACACTGGCTCACTTATTCTCCCTATACTTAATTCTCCTTCTTCTTACCCAAAACCTACCCAAAGTTCAAGGACTGACTCAACTATTTTTTTTCTACCCCACATCCGTAGACTAAAAAGCTCACCAATCCATTCTTAGACCTTACTTAAATAACATTTAAATGGGCATGACTGCTATATACTAGGAACCCTTGTAGGCTTTGGAGAGATAAAGTTAAATTTCAAAGTACATAGTTTCAGTCCACCAAGTGTTTCTAATGGAGAAAACACATAATAAACAATATGGTAACTGCTGTAAAATATAAGCTCAAGATACAATGGCAAAGGAGCCAAAAAAGAAAAACATCAATTTACAAGGGGTTATATATTTCAACAATGGCTTCTAAAAGGATATGGTCTGACGAACAGCAGTCAACTACAAGAATGTAGGAGAGAGCCAGGAAGAAAAAGAAGGCAATCCAACCAGAAAGAAAAACACATGTAAAACAAACAGGTATTACCAGAACTGCAAATAGTTTATCATGATTATTAAATGTGGGTTGTTAGGAAAAGCGGAGCAAGGGATGGAAGAGAAGAAGCTGGAGATACAGGCATGGGTAAAACCATGACAGTCCTGAGTTTAAAATCATTGAATACTGTATTAATTTAGAGGGAATTACTAAAATTTAAAACAAAAAAAAATTTATTCACAGGAGCTCCCTCTTCCACACATTAACTATTACTTTTGTTGTGACCTTTTTTTACCCTGAAGGCGTGCACTTGATTTTTCAGCTATTTATGCCTTGTCTTCTAAACAAAACATTTCTCAAAAGTATCAATTTCATTAATATGAGTTAGATATCCCCATAGCTATTAGGGCATACCACAAACATATAAAGCCCTCAAGAATTTAGTTTTATTTCTATTTTTAAACAGTATCTCTCAACATGAAAAAATACCTACCATAGTTGGGACAAATCTGCTTTCCTGCATTTCAGAGACCCTGAAATTATGCCTTTAAATACTAGGGGCTGTGTACTTTTTTGTTTCTCTGAAAGCAGGCACTGAGACCAAGTGAGGGGTACAAACAGCTTTTTATGAGAGTTTAACATTGGGAAGGAAAAGTGAAGGAGGACTGTGGATGGGTGCTATCAGCCAGTCTGACCAAGTTCCCACCAGGCAAAGACTGCCTGTTAAAGGAGTACTATTTTGGGTGGAAATGGCTCAGGTTGCTATTACTCTCTAATCCTTATTCTATTACTCCAAAAGTATAAACCAGTATTTCCAAACTGGTGTACCTTTCACTCTAAGTGGCTAAGAAGCTCATTTTAAATTCCACCATAAATTCTAACAGTTATCAGAAAAAGGCAGAAGATTGTTCATTACAAGCAACAGCCCAAGAGTCAAACAGCTATGAAATCCACAGTAGCAGAAATATAATTTGATTTCAGAAATAAACATGAAGTGTATCAATGGGCTCTAAGACAAGTCATTTAAATAAATGGAAAAGCTTATTTAAAAATAGTAAAGTTTGAAAATTTGAGAATATTGAAAATGTCAAAAACACTCAGCACTCAGTATTATACATAAAAAATAATCTTTCATGAAGAAAGGAAAATAGCTAAGAACCACATGGTATCACATAACTGGTTAGGGCAGATACAGACAAAATTTTGTTTAAATTGAGAGAGGCTAGAATCATAGAATTTTAAGACAGAACTTGGAAAATCATATTTGAATTATTTCACATCTAAATATATATATATATTTTCAATTATTTAAAAATCTTGAAAATATTTTTATTATAATTCTTGCCACTATCACCAAAATATATAATTCAAGCATACCTACCTAATACAGTTACAGTTGTAGAGGACTGAGCATTTCCAAGTGGGAATGTAACAGCTTTGCATATGTATTTTCCAGAATCCGAGAATCCTATGTTATGCAGAGTAATTGTAGCATCATTAAGTGAATAGTTTTTAAACAAGACTCTTCCCTGATACTCTCCTTGAACAGAGAATCCATACTGAGGATGATGAACTGCAACAGTCTGTGAACTTTTGCCATGGATCTTCTCCCATGAAATCTGTGTTATAGTTTCATTTACTTCAATTAAACACTTCAATGAAACATTCTTTCCCCATACTGCTGTGACATGTGGCTCCACAATAATTGGTCCAGCTAAGGCACCTATGGGGGGGAAAAAACAGTTCTCAAAATGGAAAAAACTTATACTAACATCTGATCATTCTCCCCCCAGCCCTTCCTGTTTCCCTCTCTCCCTCCCACTCTCCCTTCTACAGGTCCTCACAGGTGTAACACACACACACACACACACACACACACACATTTTGAGAAAATAAGAGGAAGGACTCAAAAGAGGTAGATGTTCCCAGGGCTGAATGTTAAAACCACAGGGTGACTCTCAAATAAATCAAATACCTGCCAATATTGTTGCATGAAAGGAAAAAGCAATAGATTGGGCCAAGAATAAGCTTGGAAGATCAGTTCCCAGGCAAGCCTTCCGAGGAGATCCCAGCTCTGACACCTTGACTGCAGCCTAGTGAAAGTCTCTTACGCAAAGAAGCCGGCTGAACCATGCATAAGGTCGTGACACACAGAGACATAATAGTGCACACTGTTTTAGAGTTACTAAGTTTTAGGATTATTTGTTAGTTAGCAATAGATAACTCATACATGCAGGATCTGTTGAACCAAATATAATACCAAAGAATCTTCCTCTAGAGGGTCCCTCTATCAAAAATATCTATAAAAACCTTCACTTCAGATACACCAACTGCCAAAAAACATTCATTAAAACAACACTTCTATAAATATGAAATCAATTTTTTCCATTTCATGAATGAAAAAAAATGCCACAACCAAAAGTTAAAATAAAATGACAACAAACTTTTCCCTTATAATACTGACCCCCTTCCTGAAAGCAATGGGTGAAATCTAAATTATTTTAATAGATATAAGACTAATATTTATGAAACTAAACTCAAGCAAGACACTGCTCATTGACAAGTATATTACAACATATATACAAGCCCTTGGAGAGCTTATAACTCACATGTCTCCTGACCAAATAAATATTCAAATTCAGAAATAAACCAATATAAACACTCAAACATGGAAACTGTATAAACAATATACTATATAAATAGTAACTTTGAAATTTAGAGTTATGTCTAATATTTTTAAATGAATCTAAAAATATAGAGGTATCACCTAAAACATAACCACAAAAATGTGTTTTAAACATGTTCAAACAATTCTAAACAACAACAAAAACTTTACAAAATATTATTTCTATGAGCCCTTTTAGGGGAAATAAAACCACAAATAAGTAAAAAGTAAGTAAAGAGACAAACTGTACCATCCAAACCATACATGAATAAAAACAAATAATAAGAAATAAGAGAGCAAACTGTGTCACCCAGGAGACAACTGAAGGAACGTATTACAAAAAAGGACTGACAATTCACAGTGACTATACTTAACAGCTATGGAAGAAAAAGGTTTTATTTAGCCACTCCCCTCCAAAAGTATCAAGTCCCCCAAATTTATTGTGCTCTATCACCTTTCAAGTATAATTTCTAAGCTTTTAAAATTAAGCCAAGACATATAAATTATGTAAGCATTGTAATGTATTTTAGCAGGCTACCACAAGCCTAGCAGTAAACCAGAAAATATATAAATGATCAATTTATGAATATTAAAAATTTCATATATTATGAAATAATACCCAGTTTATATTGTAAAAAAAAAAAGATACAATGACTAAGTAGGATATTCCAAGAATGTAAGGATATTTTTTAAAAATTTTTTTAATGTTTATTTATTTTTGAGAGAGAGAGAAAAAGAGCACAAATAGGGGAGGAACAGAAAGAGAGGGAGACACAGAATCTGAAACAGGCTCCAAGCACTGTCAGCACAGAGCCTGATGTGGAGCACCAACTCTTGAACTGTGAGATCATGACCTGAGCTGAAGTCATAGGTTAATCGACTGAGCCACCCAGGTGCCCCTCTAAGGATATTTTTAAACTATTTATAACACTGAAAGCTCACAGTGACTTCCTCATTTGATGCTGAAAAGGCATTCAATAAAATTTAACGTTCATTATCTGATTTTTAAAAAAAATCTATCGACGAAAGGATTCTTAATAATAAAGTAGATTTTTCTTAAATCAGTAGCCATCATCAAGAGGGCCTTGCTACTAAAACTAGAAAAAGAGGGCCTTGCTTAACCACTGAGACTCCAGGTGCCCATAAAAAGTGTTTAATTTTACTCATAAATATTAATATTACTATCAGGTTTTTCTTTTTCATCTTTTGTTTTAATACCTAGGAGATAATGAGCAATTTTTATTTTCCAATTTTTCTGCAAAATTATTCTTAGTTTTTGCTTGCTACAAAAGTAAACTCTGGCACAGTTTTCTGTTGTTTCAACTCTTAAACCTCTGAACAAGGCTTTATACTACCTTTCAAGTATTGGTAATTTAGCTCCTCCGTAGATTCCATAAGCTCCTAATGATATATGTCCTTTTTTGTGTTTGAGTTAGCCAGAGTTAAGTTTCTGTTGCCTGCAAACAAGTATCTAATATATTTCCAATCCTAGACTAAACCCAAAAGTTAAAAACCACTTCTAAGTAAGATCTTCCTCCATGGAAACTTAAAACTGTACAGAAACAGATTCTTCACTGTAGTTCTCATACCAAAGTCACTGTTCGAATGCCTCACTTCGCAAGGTCTCCCAAACATTAAGCCTACCTCCTCCCCCAACTTTCCCACATGAAGTAGAGTTTGACAAGAGAACAGAAGTGTGTCCTCAAGAAATGTAAATGTTTATTTCTTTTTTTATTATTAATGTTTTATTTATTTCTAAGAGAGAGAGAGAGACAGCGTGAGCAGGGGAGGGTCAGAGAGAGAGGGAGACACAGAATCCAAAGCAGGCTCCAGGCTCTAAGCCAGCTGTCAGCACAGAGCCCAATGCGGGGCTCGAACCCATGGAACTGTGAGATCATGACCCCAGCCGAAGTTGGATGCTCAACCGACTGAGCCACCCAGGTGCCACAAGAAACGTAAATGTTTATTTCTAAAGACCCAAATTATTTGAAGTTTTTTAATAAAGTTCTTCATTAAGAGTGATGTAAGTCTAGAATATAAAAGAGGCTAAGGAACAGCAAAGAACTGAACCTTTCATATCTGGCAAGAGCCTACCTGACATTGTCATAAGGTGTTCCTCATTACTGCACACTCCAGAGGCCAAAGAAAAGCAAAATACATTTGTACCAATGACTAATTAATTAAATTGAATTTATTATCCTTTCAGAGAGAAAAAGAGAGAAAAGTGTTTTCCTTAGCTCCCATGAAAACACTAGAATCATGAAAATAAAACTGTTTGTATTTTTCATGTATATTTGAATAGTCTGTCAGGATTTAGAGCGTGATGAGGATAAAAATCATTTGGAAATATTTTTTTAAAAAGTGTGTGACAGAAAAAGAAAATATAATGATTCATGTCCTATAACTTCTATGGGTTAGTTAAAAACAAAAAGTGACTTCATGTTCATATTAGAGACCATATTAAAGTATCTGAGAGGAAGTATAAAGTGACCACTATTCACTTTCCTACTTCTCCCACTCCCAACAATGAGCCAAAAAGTAACAGAAGTCATCACAAATCTATCCTTAATACTATGTTTTTTAAAAATGTTTTTAATTAAGTTTATTTATTCTGAGTGAGAGAGAGAGAGAACAAGTGGGGGGGAAGAACAGAGAGAGGGGGAAAGAAAAGAGAGAATCCCTCTGTCAGTGCAGAGCCCGATGCAGGGCTCAAACCAGAGATCATGACCGGAGCAGAAATCCAGTCAGTTGTCTATCGACTGAGCCACCCAGGTGCCCCAGTACTATCTTTTTTGATACTTTGATACAATTTTTTACCACATCTCGTTTCTCAACCTATGGAAATGGCAGGTATCTTGTACATTTTAGGTCCCAGGATCTTCTAAGTGTTATTTATCATCTACAAAATAGGTATATGCAAATATTCTCCAAATCAAGTGTTTACTGTACTCTATGTCCGATTACAAACAATACTTCCAAAGAGGTATGGATCTTTTCAGACTTCTCAGAATTTAGAATAATTTTTTAAAGCAACATCTGAAGTAAGTACACATTTTCAAGAAACTAACAGAGGTATTTTCAACAATTTCAGCATACTTAAAAGTTTAGATGAATCCGATTTATCACTAGCACATTCAATAATTAATCTCAATTGTTTTAAACTAATAAATGGATATGTCACATCAGCTTTGAAAATTTAACAGAAAATTCTTTTCTATAAAATCCCCAAACAACACTCAAAACAGAAATAAGCATAGAAGAATGAAGTCAAGTGAATTAATAGAATGTAAAAACTATGAATAACTGCAAATTCAAATACTATTAGAATATGGAAGAATCTCTATCTTCTTGTCATGACTTAACTAGAAAGGAGAACTCTGGGATCACAGGAGGTCCTATATCCTAAGGGAGAAACTGAATCACATACTAAAAATAATGAAGAAAACCCAGGACATTCATTTATCAGTATGAATTAGGAATATACTTTTGTGCCAGGCACTGTTTTAAGTACTGAAGATGTCCCTGTATTTATGAAGTTTAAATTCTAATTAGAGAAAAGGAATTAAGATAAGGTATCATATAGTAGGAAAGAAGGAGGAAAATAAAGGAAAGTAACAGGGATTACTTTTGGGTACCACCAACACTTGTTGTAGATGCAAGAGAGAAGATGGGATTTGAGTCAGGATAATTAATCAAAGTGGTAATGTTAAGCAGTGTTAAGCACAATTCTGGATACACTATATTGTGAAAGAAAAACAAAAAGGATTCCTGGTGGAACAAAACACTGGGCCTAAGAAAATAGAAAGGCCAAAATTATTCCATAGTTTTTGGCCTGAGCAAGTGAAATCATAGAATTGCCATTTACCAAAATGAGACCATCAAGTGGAGCATTTTTAAGGGTCTGAGGTAGAGAAGAGTTCAGGAATGCAGTTTGAGACTTGCTTATTTCACAACCAAATGGAAATGCTGAGTAAGTAACTGGATGTATAAGCTTATGCTGTTTTGGAGAAAGTGATAAACTGAAGATATAAATTTAGACTAATCAACATATAAAAGGTATATAAAGTCATGAGACTGAATGAAATCAAATACAGAGTATTAACAACATAAAGACCAAGCACCCATGGTGCATTCAAACATTTAAGGGTTTGGAAGTTGAGTAGAATTCAAAAAAGATGATGTCAAAGTGTAGTCGGGGAAGAAGAAAAAGCACCCAGAAAAATCTTGCACCATAAGTAAACCAAGTACCTAGAAAGGGAGAGTGATCAGCTATTCCAATTACTGCCAACTGGACAAACAAGGACCAATGAATTTAGTCAACTGTCTTAGTGACTGCGGAGGATAAAAGCCGACTGGAATAGATTTATAATAGCAGAGACTTCTGCTTATAGCCAAGGAGAAGTAAAAGGATTTACCCTCTTGCTTGAAACAACCATTTCAAGGCAATGATCAACAAAGAATATTGATCCTGAGAGTAAACATACAAGCTAAGACCAATAACTGACCTCAGTTTACCACCTGGAGTGAACCCAAAGGCCTCAACACGGGGAAAGAGAATCTAATAGCTAAGCAATCTCCCTGACATCTATCCAAAACTGTACAATCAAGCAAGAAAAAGAAACAAAAGGCATCTAGATTAGGAAAGAATAAAGTAAAAATGTATTTCCAGAAAACAATCATCTGTGTGGAAAATCTGATGTATTTTCTATAAGAAAGCTACTGTAACAAGGGCATTTAGCAGAGACAGTAGTCCTTACATAGCACCTAAGATCAATATACAAAAGTCAATTTTATTTTCATGTATTAGCATTGAAAAAATTGGAGGTGGGGAGGGATTTAAAACACTGCTGTTTCACATCAAAAGAAAAAAAATGAAATGGGGACATACCTGACAGAAGTTATGAAAAACCCAGTTAAAACTATGAAATTTGCTAAGAGAAATTAAAGACCTAAACAAATGGAAAGTAAACTCTTCTCATAGAAGACTTAATATTCCTAATATTAATTCTTTCTAAGTTGAGCTACAGATTAAACACAATCCCAATTAAAATACAATCAGATTTTTATAAAAATTGACAAGCTCTTTTCCTTGAAATTCACGTGGACATGCAAATGTAAATTTTTGTGACTTTAGATTGGCAAGTATTTCTTAGCTTTGTTACCAAAAGCACAATTAGTGAATTTCATCAAAAATTATCTATTCGTCAAAATATACTCTTAAGACAAGCCACTTAATGGAGAAAAACTTTGCAAAACATTACTTGATAAAGGATTTCTATCTGATAAAGAACGTGAATTCAAAACACTTATAAAGACTTCTGTAATTTTCATAAAAAGAAAATAAAACAAGCCAACTAAAAACATGAGGAAAAGTTCTGAAGAGACATCACCAAATAGCATTATGAATAAGTGCTCAACATCATTAGGGAAATGCATATTAAGACCACAATAAGATATCACTACCCAGATATTAGAGTGACTAAAATTAAAAAGACTGAGAATGTGGAGGACCTGGAATCCTCCTTCACTGCAGGCTGAACTGCAAAATGGTACAACCACAATGGAAGACACCAGCAGTTTCTTAAACAAACACCGTATCATCTACCCATTTCACCTCTATGTCTACACTCACTAGATAAGAAACGACGTGTCTATACAAAGACTTGTAAACAAATGTTCACAGCAACTTTAGTTATAAGATCCAAAAACTGGAACCAACTCAAACATCCACCAAGAAGAGAATGAATAAACAAATTGTGGCATAATCATACACACTATACTATTACATATATGTATATATTAATTCATATGTATGTACTAACATATGTATATACTAATACACATATACACACACTATTCAGCAATAAAAAGAAATACGCACAACTAGGAACAGAGGGGACCGTCTTCAACTTGATAAAGAACAATTATTTTTTAAAAACCTACAGCTAACATCATATTTAGGGTGAGAAACTAGAAGCTTTCCCAGTAAGATCAGGAACAAGGCAAGGATGCCTCCTCTGTTGTACCTTTATAGCATTATACTAGAAATTCTAGCTAATGTAAGAAGAAAAGGAAATAAAATGTATACTGATTGGAAAAGAAGAAATAAAGCTTTGTTCAGATATGATTTTGTGATGTAGAAAATCAGAAATAACTGACCAAAAAATCTTCCAACTAATAAGTAGTTACATCAAAGCTGCAGGATACAATCGCTTTCCTATATGCCAGCAAGGAAAAGTAAAATTTCACATTAAAAACACAGTATCATTTACATTAGCACTCCAAAGATGAAATATTTGAGTATAAATCTTAACAAAATATGTGCAAGATCTATCTGAGGAAAACTACAAAACTAATCAAAGATATCAAAGAAGAACTGAATAAATGTAAACATAGTCCACATTCATGGATAGAAAGACTCAATGTTGTCACGATGTCAGTTCTTCCCAACATTATCTATAGATTCAACATAATCCCAGCAAGCTATTTTGTGGTTATTAACAAACTGATCCTAACAGGTATACGGAGAAACAAAAGACCCAGAATAGCCAACAAAATATTGAAAAAGAAGAACAGAGTCACAGGACTAACACCACATGACTGCAAGACTTAGTATAAAGCAACGCTGACCAAGACAGTGTGGCACTGGTGAAAAAATAGACAAGTAGATCAATACAACAGAGACTTCAGAAATAAATTCATACAACTATAATCAATAAATCCTGACAAATTAACAAAGGCAGTATTTTCAACAAATGGTGCTGGAACTGCACATCCACATACAAAAATAAGAATCTAGACCAACTTTATACCCTTCACAAAAATTAACTCAAAATGGATCACAAACCTAAATGTAAAATGCAAAACTATAAAATTTTCTAGAAGATAATACAGGAAGAAATCTAGATTACGTTGGGGATGGTGATGACTTTTTAGAAACAACACCAAAGACATGATCCAAGAAATAATGGACAAGCTAGACATGATGAAAATTAAAATTTCTGCTCTGCAAAAGACACTACCAAGAGGAGAAGACAAGCCACAGACTGGGAGAAAGTAAAAGACATGTATAAAAAAGGGCCAATATCCAAAATACACAAAGAACATTTAAAACTCAACAATATGAAAAAAACAACCCAAATGAAAAATGGGGCAAAGACCTTGACATCTTACCAAAGTAGATATACAGATGGCAAAGAAGCATATGGAAAGATGCTCAATATGTCATTAAAGACTTGCAAATTAAAACAATTAGACACCACTGCACACCCATTGGAATGGCTAAAATCCAAACACTGACAATACTAAATGCTCACAAAGATATGGAGCAACAGGAACTACCATTCATTACTGGTAGAAATGAAAACTGGTACAGCCACTGTAGAAGACAGTTTGGCAATTTCTTACAACACTAGCTATACCCTTACGTTATAAACCAGCAATTGTGTTCCACTGTATTTACCCAAACAAGTAGAAAACTTACGTCTACACAGAAAGCTATGCGTGGATTTTATGGCGGTTTTATTCAGAACTGCCAAAAACTTGTCAAAGCAACCAGTGCCCTTCAGTAGGTGAATAAACTTTGGTACATTCAAACAATAGAGTGCTAAAAAGAAATGAGGTATAAGCCATAAAAAGACATGGAGTTACCTCAAATGTATATTGTTAGGTTAAAAAAGCCAATCTGTAAAAGCCACATACTGAATGATTCCAATTATATGATATTTTGGAAAAGGCTAATTATGGAGAAAAGATCAGGAGTTGGGAGAGGAGGGGAAATGAACAGATGTAATAGAGAATTTTTAGGGCAGTGAAACTACTCTGCAATACATTTGTCATAACCATGGAATGTACAATACCAAGAGTGAACCCTAATGAAAACTATGGCCTTTGGGTGATGATGATGAAATGTCAATGTAGGTTCATCAATTTTAACAAATGTATCACTCTGATAGAAGCTGGTGGGGGGTACCAAGGGGAAGGGTGACCAGAGTACATATGGGAACTTTATGTACAATGCATTCAATTTTGCTGTGAACTAAAACTGCTCTATAAAAGTAAAGTCCTGGGGTACCTGGGTGGCTCAGTACGTCAAGCACCCAACTCTTTATTTCAGCTCAGGTCATAATCTCATGGTGCATGGGTTCAAGCCCCACAATAGGCTCTGTGATGACAGAGTGGAGCCTGCTTGGGTTTCTCTTTCTCCCTCTCTCTCTCTGCCCCACCCCCACACTCATTCACTCATTCTCTCTCTCTCCCCCAAAACTAAATAATACGTTAAAATTTATTTTTAACATTTATTCATTTTTGAGAGAGACAGAGTGTGAATGGGGGAGGGGCGGGGGGGGAAGGGAGACAGAATCTGATGCAGGATCCAGGCACTTAACTGTCAGCACAGAGCCCAACATGGGACTTATACTCACAAACCATGAAATTATGACCTGAGCCGAAGTCAGACACTTAACCAACTAAGCCACTCAGGCGCCCCTATTAAAAATTTTAAAAAGAAATATTTATATAACCAAATACTCACAATAAAAGGAAATAAACTGATACATGCAACATGGATAAATTTCAAAATAATTATGTTGATAGAAAAAATAAAGTATAATTCAATTTATATAAAACTGTAGAAAACGCAAACTACAGTGACAGAAAGCAGATAGGTGCTTACTTAGGGGAGGGGGACAGGAAGAGATGAGATGGATGATTTATAGATGACACAAGGAAACCTTTCACAGCAATGGATAACATTTCACTATCTTCACTGTAGTGACGGTTTAACAGGCATAAACCTTTGTTAAAACTTACCAAATTGTACACCTTAAGTAGATGCAATTATTATAGGTCACTTATACCTAATGATGCTGTTTTATATAAAAATGAGAATAGAAGAGAAATTGGAGAACATTTAGTATATAGAGAACTCTTGATTTTTACTATAAAGACAGACAAAGGGATAATAGCTCAAGAGAGATTATACATCAGGGAGTCTTTTTTAAATGAGAGATATAGCGTGTATCTATGCTGACTGAAATGACTGAAAAGCAAAATTTTTTTTTTTTTTTTTTTTTTTTTTTTTTTAAAAATTTTTTTTNGAATGCTGGACAGGACTCTGAGGACTCTGAGGGACATTACTAGACATCCGTTGTGTATCAGTTGTAGCTGGCAGAGTCTACCTTTACAGATCCGTGGGTATGGTGGTGAAAGTTGTGACTTCTTATGTTTGCTCTTTAAAAAAGAAAGGATTTTGTGTGAGAATAAAAGATGATGTTGAGAGGCTTAAAAAGATAGAAGATGTGGGAAAGAACAGATGGAATGAGCCAAAAGTACTCAAAGTATGACCCTTGAGAACCTCCAAGACTTTTCCATCGAAACTATGTTCACATTCATTCTATAATGTTATCTTTTTCACTCTATAGTATAGGATGAATGTACAGAATGTAGAAAATGTAGAATAGTATAGAATGTAGAGTATACAGTGGATATTCCAGAGGCTACATATGATACTCAGCAGATTAAATGCAGAAGCAGGTATGAAAATCCAGTTGTTATTAAGATAGAAGTTAAAGACATTTGTAAAAATAAAGAACTATACCACTTGTATCACTAATTTTTTCACAGAAAATACTTATTTTTGGGGGTGTCTAGGGGGACTCAAGGAGTTAAACATCTGACTGTTGATTTTCAGCTCAGGTCAGCTCTCTTACTCTCTCTCTCTCAAATAAATTTTAAAAATACTACTTTTTCATAAAAATACTTGTTGACATGTAATGACTTTAATTTTTTTTAATGTTTATTGATTTTTGAGAGAGAGAAAGAGACAGAGCATGAACAGGGAAGGGGAAGAGAGAGAGGGAGACAAAGAATCTGAAGCAGGCTCCAGGCTCCGAGCTGTCAGCACAGAGCCCAGTACAGAGCTCGAACTCACAAACCACAAGATCATGACCTGAGCCAAAGTTGGACACTTAACTGACTAAGCCACCCAGATACCCCTGTAATAACTATTTTTGAAGGAACTAAAGCATTTTTAAATTACTCAGTTTTAATTTTTAACCAAACAAATATTGACAGATAAGATCCACACTTACAAAAGCTTGCTGTAGTCAACGATAATTTTAAGAGTATAAAAAAGAACCACTCATTAGAAAAATCTAAGATTTCAGAGTTGTTCCAAGAACCACTTGCAGTTACTACTTTTGAATTATGGTGACACTAATCAGCATTCATTGCTTAAACGGAGGCATGGAATGGGCAAACTGTAAGATTTAACCCAGGTTGAGTTTTACCAGGCTAGCACAAATAAAAGATGATCAGGGGTTGATGGCAAGGAAGTGATTTCAATGATCGACTACAGACTTTCAGCTGGTCAAGAAGGTAAGAAAAGGAATAGGATGAAAGGATTATAGAAACCAATGTAGGTAAATTAATGGAATTGAAGTACTAAACCTCACTGAAGTGAAGTTGATAATGTCAGGGAGTGGGGAAGTCAATTTCTCGCGAGACTCAGTTTTCACATTTATAAAATGTCTCATTACCTTAAAGTTGTATATTCCTAAAAGTTGTCTGTCTTTACATATCATTTTATTGGACTTTTCATTTTATTGTTTCATTTGATCCATACACTCCATCCCGCCTCCCTAAAAAGCACACTATTAGGTAAGATAGGCAATTTTTGTTTCCATATGACAAATCAGGAATCAAAAGGGTTAAAAAACAAAACTTAAGCTGGGTCATACAAATAATAGGAGACAGTGCCATCTTCCATAGTAGAATCAGGGAAAGCTTTGCAATAGGTAGAATTTAAGCTCTTCCTTGAAAACTAAGATTTTCATAGGCTGGGAAGACCAATGCAAGCTAATCAAAGAGCCAGCATGAGGCCAAAATACAAAATAAGACTGGAGGGAAGGCTGAATTCAAAATGGGTAAAGGGCAGTAATCAGAAATGAAACAGTAGGAACTAGAACTAAAGTCTAATTATGCTTTGTAACAATGTTTAACAATTCTAGAATCCCAGGATCCCAGCCACTACCCACAAGTGTATTTAAATTAATTGAAATTAAATAAAATTTTAAATTCAAGTTTTCATTTACATTAGTCATATTTCAAATGCTCAACTGCCACACGTGGCTAGTAACTATGGTACTGAAGAGTACAACTGTATAACATTTGCTTCACTTCAGAAAGTCCCAGATAGTTCTAGAATGAAAGTTTAATAAAGGTTAACTTTTAATTAGTTAGATTTCTGTAATAATGATTTACATGTAACCAAACAAGGAATAACAGGTGACAGAGATAGCAAACTTCTACTCTTACTATTTCTATATATTAACACTAAATATAAACTTTATCCCACTGTATCATATCATCTTATCTTCAAGTAGTAACTTCAGCCTTTACAAAATGCTCTAAAACATTGTTTGCACCATCTATCCTCAATCACCACCTTTCAGTTTCAAATAGAGAAAATATCTTGATTTAACCAATCAACATAAAATAAAGGTTCTCTTTAGTTTATGCTTTAAAAGCGCAATTCCTTCATATTTTCAGAAAAGAAGCACAAAACCTTAGATCAGGAAGAGAACTTACAGGAGTCTGATCTAATTTCATTTTACAGAGACATTTGAGGTGATGTGCCCTTATTATATATAGCTAGTGGCTAAAGACGAAGATTTCAAAAAGTAATCTTGGCAACTCCATCATGCTGAGCACATTATAAATAAATTCTAATATCTATAATGATATTAGTGGGAACATTCAAAAGCTCAGTGACTTTCAAGATAAAAAGGTGAAGGGGGTACTGGAGTTCTTAAGTCAGCACTACTCCCACCAGAGGTGAACCACGTGGAAGAATGGATTTTCTTAACAATTACTAAGAATTTGTTCTTTCAGTACCATTGCATCCTGTGAAATTGTGGCAATTTTTAAACACTGATGAAATTATGAGTTTTAATCCTAATAACATTTATTCCCCCAAATACTCTAGTAGTTATCTTAGGTTTTACTGTTATTCCAGCAATAAAATCTATAATCAATAACTAGCAATTTTCAACTGAAAGAATTGTTTAACCATACTAATGAATTTACTTCTGATCCTTTAATATACTTTAACATTATAAGAGACATGTAATAAACAGGAGGCCTATGAATATGTACTCTCAGATGAAGTGCACACTGTAGAGAACAGGTGCTTCAAGGATAACGATCTATGGTCAATTCTCATAAATGACAGCCTTCTACAATGACCCAAGTAAAAATTTATACCCATTTATACAACATGCATTAATAATCCAAAAGTATCAAATTTACCATTGTAAATAAGAGAGGCATCTCTAACCAAGTACATGGAGCTTATGGTTCAGTAATACACTACTTCTGAGACTTAAATTGTGAATGATAGCAAGGTGGAATGAAAAAGCAAGAACTTTGGAATCAGACTAACCTAGATTCAAGAACACACAGACATCTCAATTTTTACCTGTTTGACCCTGGGTACTCAACAGTCTGTTTTAACACCTATAAAATGAGACTATTATCACCTAATTAACAAGGTTTCAGTAATTTTTCTAAAAAAAATTCAAACATGGAAGTATGCACGAAGCATCAAAGGAAGAACTGCTAGGGTTTGAGGTCCAGTTAAAGCTAACACCTAATTCTACAGCAGCACCAATCTGCATAGTTATATGATTTTTTTTCTCTCCAAGTATCATTAGTAGCTGAGAGGTAAGCATAAACAATCTCTACAGCTGTACTGATTTAGAGTTAAGATTTTACAAGGTGAAAGTTAAGAGAAAGGTAAGTGAAAAACACTGGAGCAAAGGATTAGATATTACAAGACAGGTCTAGGTTGAAAAAATAAGTGAGCTAATATGGACGAAAACACTGCAGATATGGCACACACTTAAGAGCTCAAATATTTACTGAGTTTCATTCACTGAATACTAAGTTCTAGGTACTATCATGTAGAAAATTTAATAGCCTCAGATTTCTAAGAGCTGAGAATCTAGAAGAGAAAATAATGCTTCTAAGGCAACGGAAGGTATGGGTAGAGTGATCATGTAATTTGTTAGCCAAGGCAAAACACACATTTCTTTGAGTGAGAAGGAAGTAAAGGAGTACTATTTGTAATTATGTCAAAATAACTGTTGCCTAGACATTCTGAGGCAAAATGGGATATATCCACTTTTAAGAGTGCCAATGTATGGTGACTTGGAAGAAGGAATGAGAGACGTGTATGAAGTGAGTAAGAAAAGCCCCATCTAAAAAGTAAAATTTTGGGGGCACCTGTGTGGCTTAGGCAGTTGAGTTTCAATCTCTTGATTTTAGCTCAGGTCACGATCCCAGGATCAGGGGATCAAGTCCCATGACAGGCTATGTCACTGAGTGTGGATCTGCTTAAGATTCTCTCTTTCTCTTTCTCTCTCCCTCCCCCACCCCGTCAGCCTCTCTTTCCCACTCGTGCTCACACTCTCTAAAATTTTTTTAATGTAATTTTCCTTTAATTACAAGTCCGAACTAGTGATTCTAATTTTATTTCTATAAATTTGTGTAAGAGTAATAGAACTTAAGCTGGATCTTAGGCAAGGTTAAGTTTTTCCAATCAGAGAAAAAGGCACTACAGAAAAAAGAACAGAAGTAAAGAGATTCACAAAAACATAAAATGCAAGGAGAGTTTAGAGAATTCAGAAAAACCCAGGTATTGGTAACAGAGATGAAACCAGAAAGGCGAATTCTTAATACAATTTCTTTGTACTTCCATTTGTTCACTAACACTTATTTAATACCTACCTGTATAGATCAGGCTTTACACTGAGGAAAGACAAGAAGAAACATTCCTTACCCCTTCAGCTTAAAGCCAAATCAGAAAAAGTGTAAATATACAAGGGAAAAAAAGAAGTAATACTGTAGAGTGAATATTCAAGAAGCCAAAAAATTACAGTGCGTAAAAAAAACGCAGATACAGAAAAAAGCAATTAGGAGTGTAAAGCTGTGATTATGATCTTATTTGGAAAAGGGGACTTTGAAGATATAATTAAAAATCTCAGGATGAGAACATCCTGGATTATCCAAGTAGGCCCTAAATTCAATGCCAAAGTCCTTATAAGTGACAAACAAGGGAAAGACAGACTGTGGCAAAGGCCATGTAAAAACAGAGGCAGGGCGAGTTATGAGGCCAAAATGTCTGTGGCCACCAAAAGCAACGAACAGAATCTCCCCTAGAGCTTTCTGGAGGGAATGTGGCACTGCAGACACCTGAGTTTGGACTTCTGTACTCCAGCACTGCAACAGAATACATTTGTCGTTTTAAGCCACCAAGTTTTATGATAATTTGCTACGGCAGTCCCAGGAAACTAACGTTGAGGCTACTGCACTAAAGAAAGCATGAGATAATAAATGCCCAGAAAAAGAGTACTGACAATACAAATGGAAACAGAGATATTTAGACTTACTGGGGGGAAAGTACAACAAGAATATTTCAAAGGACAGTGCTTACATGTACCCCAATGTTCACAGCAGCACTCTCAACAGTAGCCAAAACATGGAAAGAGCCTAAGTGTCCATCAACTGACGAATGGATCAAGAAGATGTGGTTTATCTATACAATGGACTACTACATGGCAATGAGAAAGTGTGAAATCTGGCCATTTGTAGCAACATGGATGGACCTTGAGGGTGTTATGCTGAGCGAAATAAGTCAGGCAGAGAAGGACAAATATATGTTTGCACGTATAGGAGGATTAGGAGGAACTTAATGGACGACCATGGGGAGAAGAAGGGGTGAAATGGTGGGGGAAAGGGAGAGAGGCAAACCATGAGAGACTCTTGAATGCTGAGAACAAACGGAGGACTGATGGGTGTGGGGGGGAGGGGGGAGATGGGCATGGAGGAGGCACTTGTGGGGATGAGCACCGGGTGTTATATGGAAACCAACTTGACAATAAACTATTTGTTAACAAAAAAAAAAAGGACAGTGCTTAGAATTTCTATCAGAGCAGCTCAGTTTTATACATATAAAACTGTTGAGAGGGAAAGAAAATGGAAAAAGTAAGGGGGCTGGTATTATCAGACTAGATGTCTAGATGTCTACAGTCATTTTCAGCAGTTTGTGATTTGGCCTTTGTTCTGCATTCTGGACAAAAGATGGACACCACTATACCATCCCAAATTTATGCTATAATCCTATCACCCTACTCTCTTCCATCCTAATTTCAATAAAAACAATCTCAGCAGCAAATATTCACTATCCTTTTAATCTAGTTAAGCTCTTTAATACAGCATTCAATATAGCAAGCAATCNGTCTCATGGCTCGTGGGTTCGAGCCCCACATCAGGTTCTGTGCTGACAGCTCAGAGCCTGGAGCCTGTTTCAGATTCTGTGTCTCCCTCTCTCTCTGCCCCTCCCCCACGTGTGCTCTGTCTCAAAAATAAATAAAAAACAAACCAAAAAATTTTAAAAAAAAGATGCAGATCTTTTCCATCTCTAAAACTGGCCTATGTATATGCAAACTTGGTTATTATTCCTACTGGCATGATTGATGATAGGCAACCCTATGACCTATGACCTTTAAGCAATAAGAATTATATATTCCACTAATTCCTACTAGTAAGATCAGGATAGCACCAGAATGAAAATTTCCAGAAAGGATATTATAGACTGGTAAGAAAAATCTCAGAGACAATGGTCTTTTGTGCAATAAAGAGATAACATAGTGAACCTAAGCTGCTGTCCATAAAAAGGCCTTCATGGGGCGCCTGGGTGGCTCAGTCTTAATTAAGCGTCCAACTTTGGCCCAGGTCATGATTTCACAGTTTCTGAGTTCGAGCCCCGTGTCGGGCTCTGTGCTGACAGCTCAGAGCCTGGAGCCTGCTTCAGATTCTNTTGTTAATAGTGGCTCACTGTGCCTAAACTGTTTTGTACAAACAATAGGTTTATGATGAACACCTACTTTGATTCTTCCTTCTAAGAATCTGAAATTCGGGTATATGCTAGGCAAGGAGTGCCTACATGATCAGTCTCCAAAAAAAATTCTGTTCATGGAATCTCTAATGAGCTTCCATGGTTGACAACATTTCACCCATGCTGTCACAAGTCATTCCTGTTAGACTCCAGGGGGAAAGAGTTCTGAAATCTTGTGCCCAGTTTTCCCCCAGACTCTGTCTCATGACCTTTTGCTTATTGTGGGAGCTTTTGCTGTAATAAATCATAGCCTTGAGTACAAATATAACCTGAATCCTAACGGTCTTCTTAGAGAATTACTGAATCTAAGGGTGGTCTTGGAAACTATAATACATCTTTTTGTCTATAATAGACATAGGATATTCGTTTCAGTTGTACAATAGTCATCTGACAATTATATACTAAGAAATTCTCACCATAGTGTTTGTTTACCAGCTGTAATCATATAAAGTTATGATAATACAATTAACTCTATTCTCTATGCTACAAAGACATCTTTTAAGAAAGTATCAAAGAGCTCTTCAAAGCATTGAGGCAAAAAGCAATAAAAAGAAGGACCCTGAATATGACGAAGCAATAGGGATACCTTAACTATTTTCCCACTTACATTTTGCTTTTCATGGATGCACACAAGTTATGATGACTTCTAAAAATCCATAAATATTCGTAAGTATGAAAAAAGTATAATAAATAAGTCAATAAACATAAAGTGAAAAATCTAGGTGACAGGAATGTACTGTCACAGTTTTTTTCTCTTCCTTAATGGTATATAAAATCATAGTGTATCTCTTAATCAATGACCTCATATTTGGTGAAATACGGTAACTGCCAAATTTGATATCCTAGGATCACCTGGGTGGCTCAGTCAGTTGAGCATCCAATTATTAGCTCAGAGCATGATCTCACAGTTCATGAGTTCAAGGCCTGCAAAGGGCTCACTGTTGTCAGCCGAGAGCCTGCTTCAGATCCTCTGTGTCCCTCTCTCTCTGCCCCTTTCCTGCTCACTGATGCTCTGGCTCTCAAAAATGAATAAACATTTTTAAAAAAATTGATATCCTAAAGCAGTAAATCAGCATCTGCGGAGTATCTCACTTAAGTCAAAAGTTAATGCAAGTTATAACATTCAAAAAACAGACTAGTAAAAATGTGTAGTAAAAAGAACTACACATAATATTGTTTCTACATTCCATACACTTTCTAAATATTTAAATTAAAATGTTTTACTTATACGAAACTATAGTTCTCAAAGTTTCTAGAAAAGCATTAATATAGACCTGTTTCATCTTATTTGGCTTAAGAGATACACAAAACACGTAATATTTAGCTTCTAATCTTATGTACTTTTAAAGTACCTTTAAACTATGGAGATGCATGCATTATCAATTTATTGCCAGTCAATTCCAAATATACCAACCATATACACTCTTCGATAAATGGGAATTCCTTTAAGTAAATTCCTTTCATATAAATATGGTGTTAAGCTCTCTCAGAAGATGCCACTATAAGAATTCTGCAGGAAGAGACTCTCCTGCCATGTCCAATGCAGACTAGTAGTCAGCAGCATGGGTATGAGGTACTGGGTACAGCCAGTCCCAGCCATGTGTCCAGAACTCAGCCCCCCTACATCCTTGGAGCCTCATCCGGGCAATAACCTCGCCTCCATTCTCATAGCACAGAAACCAGAGACTTCATCCTGCCCAATATTCTCAAAAGTCTACTTCCCCACTAGCACCAGAAGTCTCACTACACACTCATACCACCATCTGCACTCCCAGAAAATAGCTTATTCCTTGCCTAATAACTCCAAACCAGCTCCAGCCTTTTCTACTATCAGGTGGCCTGAACTATATAGCTTCTCAACAAAGTCTGAACCTCTCCCAAGTCTTTCCTTCCTTGGGTATACTCCTTCATAGAACCAGTGGTTCACACTCCTTAGGGTGGCTGGCCCACAGAGATTTGTGGTAAGGGGTAAGATAGTCAGTGTCTACCTTTCACATCCACATGTCTTCCCACACTTCCCACACTACCCTACTCCAAAGACTGGCTTCTCAAAAGGGCATACACATCTTTCTGTACAATCGTGTGCACAGGTCAGAAGCTAGTAAGTGTTCGTTCTAATGTGCTACAGCCTTGAGTACAGATCAGGAGAGAATTCTTCACCACAGGGAACTGCCCCCACAAGGTTTTGGTGGAATGGTTTGGCCACAAGAAAAGAGTTGCTTTTCCTAAAACTAATAGAGACCATGTAGGAAATGGCAGAAATCAAAATTCTAAGGAAACATTTCGACCTTGGATTTAAACAATAAGCCTGCCTTTGGTTCTAAGAGTGGGGAAAAAAGAATAAAAGACAAAATCTGGGTCACCAGGACTTTAAGCTTCCAGAAATGCTGTCAAACACCTAGCCAGACTCCCCATAGCACATAGCTCCTTTCCTAATTCCTGGCTCTTACCTATTTCCAGGTGTGATGCTCACCTGCCTGGGACTGTGTTATTCTTTTGCTCTTTTGGTTCCTAGTTTTGATGTTACTACTTCTCTTCTTCCAAGATATAAAATTCAGACCATGCCCAGACAAACCCAGCCCCATCACCCACAAATGATCCATCAACCAAACTACACAACATCTGGAGATCTGAAGTGGCCTGTGCTGCTTGTGGTCTTTCTTTTTTGTTTTGAATGGAGGAAGGATAATGGAACAATTATGAAGTGGAAAAGGAATTTGGATGTGTGTCTGGGGATAGACAGGGTGATGATAATGATGTTAAACCAGAGGAATTTCATCTCAGTATCTGATACACAGATACAGATACTCCAGGAGGGATGGGATGTGGTCTCTCATTCTTCATGAGAATGAAACCAAGAAACATAGCACGATGCCTCCAGATAGAAGGAGCTAAATAATTTTTGTTGAATGGATGCACAGGGTTCTCATTTTCTTCTCTTCACCTCAGAACAGTCTACCTGGGAGCTTCAAGAGCAGCATTCTCACCTCATTCCTATATGCCACAGCGATAAAACAGGCAATTTGTTGAGTTTCCTTATATAGTTTTTCTTTTATCAAAGTAAATAATTATTTACGTTAAACTTTCCCTGATTAACCTATTGTGTAGTGTCTGGCATCACTGCTGAAACTCACAAGTTTACCATAAATCATATGGAAATTAAAGGCAGTAGAAATAGCCAAACAAAGAAAAAGAACAAAGTTGTAAGACTAACACTTCCAAATTTCAAAACACCGCAAAACTATACTATTTTTATAGTAGTAAAAAGCAAATGGCAAAACTGTATGCAGTAGTCAAAACTGTGGAAAACTAGCATGATAGAGATCGATAGACTAGTATGGGGAGTCTAGTAATAAACCATTACATTTAAGGTCAACTGATTTTCAACAAGGGTGCTAGCCAAGACAATTCAACAGGGATAGAATAATCCTTCAACAAACAGTTCTGGGACAACTGAATAACCACATAAACATTTGTCATAGCATACATAAAAATCCAAAAAAACCCACAGACATAAATGTAAGAGCAAAAACCATAAAACTCCTACAAGAAATAGAGTAGCAAATTTTCATGAACTTTTGTTGGACAAAAGCCACTTAGAGACGAAACCAGAGCACAAGCAACAAAAGGATAAAAAAATAAACTGGACTTAATTAAAACTAAAAACTTTTGTGCTTAGGTGGACATCAAGAAAGTAAAAATATAGCCTACAGACTGGAAGAAAAAACTTGCAGGTCATATATCAAAGGCATTTGTACCTATTTATAAAAAGAACTCTTACAACTCAATAGTAAAAATACAAATATTCCAATAGAAAAATGAGCAAAGGATCTAAATAGACATGTCTTGAAAGAAGATATACAAATGGGCAATAAGCACATGAAAATTTGCTCCACATCATTATCATCAGGGAAATGAAAATTAAAACAAGAATGACACACCTCCTCCTCACACCTACTAGGACAGCTACAATCAAAAAGTCAAATGAGAAGTATTTGTTAAGGATGTGGAAAAGCCTCCTACAATGCTAAAAGGACGGTTTAACAATATAGCCACTTTGTAAAACAAACCAGCAATTCTTCAAAAGGTTATAGTTACCCTGGTTACACTCCTAGCTAAATATTCAAGAGAAATAAAAATATATGTCCATACAAAAAGCAATACATGAATGTATAGAGCGACACTATTCATAAGTGGTAACAATGCAAATGTCCATCAACTGATGAAGAAATAAAATGTAGTATATCCACACAATGGAATACTATTTGGCAAGAAAAAAGAATGAAATTCCAATATATATACAACACAGATGAACCTTCTAATCATTATGCTAAATGAAATATATCAGACATAGAAGACCACATATTGTATAACATACAGAAAAGGTAAATCAATAAAACATAAAGTATATTAATAATGATTGCCAATACTGGTAGAGGTGAGGGGAAATGGGAGAATGATTGCTTTTGGGGGAGCAGAGAGTGATGAAAATGTTCTAAAATTAACTGTGGTTATGGTTGCAGAACTCTGAATATACTAAAAACCACGAATTATGCACTTCGGGGCGCCTAGGTAGCTCAGTTGGTTAAATGGCTGCCTAGGGCTCAGGTCATGACCTCACAGTTCCTGAGTTTGAGCCCCGCGTCACGCTCTGTGCTGACAGCACGGAGCCTGAAGCCTGCTTTGGATTCTGTGTGTGGGTCTCTCTTTCTCTCTGTCCCTCCCCCTATTCATGCTCTGCCTCTCTCTCTCAAAAATAAATAAACATTTAAAAAAATTTTATTATGCACTTTAAAAAAGTGAAGCATATGATATGTGAATTACATCAATAAAGCTGTTACATATTTATAGAATGAAATTTCAGGCAAAATAAATGAGCGGATTCACACTAAAGAAAATACAAAGGATGTTTTTCAGGCAGAAGTTAAGAGGGTTCCAGATGGAAACTACAAGATGCAGACAGAAAGAACTATAGAAAAAGTAAGCATATTGTAAAAATTAAATGAATGTTTACTGTATAAAATAACAGTGTCTCATGGGACACATATACACAGACACTAGCATTAACAGCAAAATAAGGATAGAGTTAGAGGGTTTGATGGTCCCTGTATTGTCTAAAAAGGAGCAATATACACAGTAATTTATACTGAACTTTATTTTTTTATATATAGAACTTACTGTCAAATTGTCTTACATACAACATCCAGTGTACTGAACTCTAATAAAGTAAAGGATGTATTTTGTAATCTCAAAAGTAAGGGGGAATTTAGCAAGGGGGAAAACAGAATGAAGGAAAAATAACTAGTACAAAGGAAAGCAATGAATACATGAATAAAACAAATAACATTCGCACAAGAAGAAAACCAAAATGTAACATAGTAGATTTAAACCCAAAAATGTAAGGGACTAATTAATCATAGATAACTAAATACGCCAAATAAAAGATAAAGCTTAGCAGATAGGATTTAAAAATTACATGCCTGCTAACAAGGGACACACCTTAAATTTAAGACCACAGAAAGGATAAAAGTAAAAGTTGGGGAAAAGATAAAATGCAAACACTAACCAAAATAAACAATGTAACTATACTAAAATCAGAAAAAACAGACTTTAAGGAAAGTACTATTGTTAGGGATAGAGGGCTATTTGATAATTAATAAAAAGTCAAGTGCCAGAAAGATAGAAAAATTCCAAATTTAATTGTACCTCATAACTCAGCCTCAAACCATACAGCATAAAACTTCACAGGATAAAAAGAAAAAATCCACATCATGAGAGTATGATTTTAATACACCTCACAGTAATTAACTGTTTTAAAGAGCAAGGGGAAAAAATATCAGAAGAGACAAAGACTTTGTACAATGCAACCAACTTGATCCACTTGATATATACAGAGTAAGAAAACAATTACCCAACAAAAGCAATGTACATTCTTTTTAAGTATACACGGAATTATCAACAGTGACCTAATGCTGTGTCAAAGACTGAAATCAGACACAAGTTCTTTAACACAATGTTAAAAGTCAAAAACTAAGGTAACTAAAACATCTTCATATGTCTGGTTAAGTAATAATTTTCAAAATAATCCAAGGCTCAAAAAAGATCATATGGAAATTTTTTAATGTTTTAAACATTTATCTGCACATAGTGCAGATAAAGTCATAATTAAAGGGAAAAAATAGGCTCAAATGCATATATAAGGAAAAGAGAAAGACCGCAAATCAATAATCTAACCATTCATCTCAAGAAATAGAAAAGTGATAGGAAATAAACTCTCCAAAAAAAGTCAAAACAAATATGGAGAAGGAAAATAATGAAACAGAAAACAAATACAAAGTAGAGAGGATCAACAATGATTCAAAGGTGAGTTCTTTGATTAAGTCTTTATAATAAAACTGATAAACTCTTGGCAAGACTGATCCAGAAACCAAGACAACACAAATTACAAATATAAGAAATGAAAAGGGCGGGGGCATTGTTATAGATCCTTCAGGTATTTTAAAAAAAAAAAAAAAGCAAGGGAGTAAGAAGGCATTATTAAAAAATTCATGTCATTAGAATTGAAAGCAAGAAACTGGCAAATTCCTAGAAAAACAGAATGAGTCAAAAGTGACACAGAATATAGAAAACCTAAGCACCACCATCATTAAAAAACTGAATCTATAACTTAAAATCCTTTTCATAAAAAAATATTCCAGGCCTAGATGGCTTTACCTATGAATTCAACACAACACTTGAGGAGAAAAATAATATCAGTCTTAAACTCATATACAGGATAATAAAAGATGCAGTACTTCTCAGTGTTTTTGAGCACAGCATAACCTTTATACCAAAGCATGGCAAAATCATAAGAAAAGAATATTCCAGGACAATTGATAAACATAGATGAAGGAAAAAAAAAGAAAAGAAGTCAACTGAACCCAGTGATGTAATAAAAAGATATATTCATCAAAACCAATCTGTGATTTTTCCAGAAACACAAAGATGGTTTAACAATTTTTAAATGTAATCCACATTATGAAAAAAGGAAAAGAAATTCTCTAATCATCTCAAAATTAAGATACAGTATTTGATAAAATTAAATACCATTTATGATAAAAATTCTTAACAAATTAGGAATAGAATCTTTCCCAATTTGATAAGAAGGATTCTATTTAAAAAAGAAGAAAGAAAGAAAGAAAGAAAGAAAGAAAGAAAGAAAGAAAGAAAGAAAGAAAAAGAAAGAAGCTACAACAATCATACTTAATTTTGAAATGTCGAACACTCTTTTTTCCCTCTGAGATTACGAATCGGACAATGATGCCTGCAGTCATCACTTTAATTCAACATCATGGTGGAGCTATGATGCTCCAGGGCATATAAGCAAAGGAAAAAGAAAAAGTATAAGGACTGGAAAAAAATGGGCTTTCATTTTTTTACAGATGGCATGATGGTGTAGATGGAAGATCCAAAAGATTTAACTAAGTATTAGAAATAAAAGAAGTTAGCACGGTCTCTGGATATAAGATCAGACCACGATACTGAAACTAAAGCATTAAATATTTATATGCCTCAACCAATTAGTAATATTTTAAAATTATCAGTTATAATAATATCAAAAAAAACAACTTGAATCTTTAATTAAAAGAACTTAGATTAAATTTAACCAAAATTTATAGTTATACAAGACCTTGACACAGGAAAAACCAGAAAGTTTTATGGAAAAAATGTAAATAAAACCTCGGTAAATAGCAAGATAAACCAGATTGACAGATTGAAAAATTCAGTATTATGAAGATGTCTATTTAGCCCCACATTAATTCATACAAATTTAATGTACTCACAATAAAAAAATCTCTATAGGTTTTCTTTGTGGCAATTGATAAGCTGCTACTATAATTTATACAGAAATGAAATAGACAAAGACGAGCCATATTAAGCTTGAACAAACAGGTGGACTTACTCTACCCAATACCAGGATACATCATAAAGTTATAATGAGGGGAGCCTGGGTGGTTCAGTTGATTAGGCGACCTACTTTGGCTCAGGTCATGACCATGCAGTCCCTGATTTTGAGTCACGTGTCGGGCTCTATGCTGACAGCTCAGAGCCTGAAGCTTGCTTCGGATTCTGTGTCCCCACCTTCTCTCTCTCCTCCCCTTCCCCACTTGCTGTCTCTCAAGAATAAATAAATGTTAAAATTAAAATGAATAAAGCTATAATGAGATATGGTGACATTTGTGCCAAGATATAGCAAAGTGGATCAATGGAACAAAGAAGAGATCCCCAAAATAAACCCAGGCATGGGTAGCTCCTTCATTTATTATAAAGGCAGTACTGCACAATAGGTCCTTTCCAAAAATGGTGATGGTCAACTGAATAGTAAATGAAGAAAAATATGGACCCTACCTAATAATCACAAAAACAAATTCTAGATGAATCACAGTAAAGCCAAATGATAATACTCCTAGGGAAAATGTTTTCATGACGATGCACTAAAGAAAGATTTTGTAAATAAGGCAAAGACTTAATTATAAAGACAAGGATTGTTTTTGACTATCTGAAAAATTATTAAGGAACTTCTGTTCATCTACAGACACCATCAATAGAGTGAAAAGACCAGAGTAGGAGAAGATATTTGTAATACATATAAGGGTTCATACCTAGCGTACATAAATCCAACAAATCCATAAAAAGACAAAAGACAATACAACTGAATAAAATGGGAAAAAACAATAGGCATTTCACAAGAAGATATTCAAAATGGCCCAAATCCTTAGCCATCAAGGAAATGCAAATTACAATCATAATGTTATACCACTGCATTCTGCTCAGAATAGTTAAGAAAAAGTACTGACATTACAAAGGGCTGGTGAAGATGTGGAGCAAAAAAAAAGTCTTAGAAGCTCTTGATAGGAAGTATAAATTGTTATTGTTTAGTAAACTTATTCAACAAAAACATGCATAGAATGAACTAGCAATTCCACCACCCTAAGAGAGATATAATGATGTCCATGGCAGTACCATTCGTGAAAGCCTAAAAATGAAGACAGCCCAAATGTCTGCCCAACATTAAAACTGATAAATTATGGATGGTGATAGAACAGAATATTGCACAGTGGTGTTGGAAAAAAAAAATGCTACATCCAACAACATAAATGAATCTCACAACATCAGCAAAAAAAATATATAGGAAGTTAAACAAAGCAAACTTACGGTGTTAAAAGTCAGAATTGTGGTTATTACTCAGGAAGAGAGACAGATTTGTGATTGGAAAGAGTATGAGGAAGCTTCTAGAGTGCCAGTAAATTTATGTCTTGACCAGGGTGATGGTTTCATGGATTTGTTCACTTTGCAACAGTTCATCCAACTGCACACTTACCATGAATACTTCTCTGTACATGTATGTCAGTAAAAGGTTTTAATATTTCATGAATCTATATCTCCAGCCTTGTTCAAACCAGCTCATACCTCACATCTTCTAATGCTGTGTTCACCTTTGACTCAAATCAAAGACAAATACCATATGATTTCATTTATATGTGAAATCTAAAAAACAGAACAAATGAACTAACAGAAATAGAATCGTAAATACAGAGAACAAACTGGTGGTTGCCAAACATTAGGAGGTTGGAGGGATGGACAAAATTGGTGAAAGGAATAAGATGTACAAACTTTTAGAAAATAAGTCATGAGGATGATAAGTATAGCCCAGGGAACAAAATAGCCAGTAGTAGTATAACAACATTGCATGGTGACAGATGGTTACTATACTTATGGTGGTAAGCATAGCCTAACGTATAGAATTGTTGAATCACTGTGTTGTATACCTGAAACTAACAGAACTCTGTCAATTATATGCCAATTTTTAAAGAAACCTTTCCTTCAACTTTCTGTAGTGGACACCCATGGAAACTATAGTCCCTTGTGCTATAGTAATAACAATATCCAGCCTCTAAGAGCAGCAATGCCAGTCTAAGAGGCAAAGCTATATATAACATCCAGTGTCTCAAAAAGCAATGGCCTTGACAGAATGTCCCTTGACATTATCTTGGCTATGGTTCTGGATATGGCTCCTGATGCCTAGTGTCCTTTGGGTCTTGATTTCCATATGTGAACCACCTGATAGCCTTTACATTTTTTTCCTTTAATTAAATATTTTTTTCATTTTTTAAATTTGCATATTTATTTTGAGAGAGAGAGCATGAGCTAGGGAGGGGCAGAGAGAGAGGGAGAGAGAGAAAATCCCAAGCAGGCTCTGCACTGACAGCAAAGCCCAATGTGGGGCTCGAACTCATGAACGGTGAGGTCATGACCTGAGCCAAAACCAAGAGTCAGATGCCTGACCAGCTGAGCCACCCAGAAGTCCCATGAAAGTTAAGTTTCTGTTCATAATTAAGAACCCTGACTGATGTCTTAATGAAACTCAGGCTGCTATAACAAAATACCATAGCCTACGTAATTTAGTATATGTGCTGCCGAAGCGAGCACTAGACTACGTAATTTAAACAGCAAACATTTCTCATAGTTCAGAGGATAGAAAGTCCAGGTTCACAGTACCAGCATGATTAGTTCTGGTGAGAACTGTCTTCCTGACTTACAGATGGCTGCTTTCTTCCTCTATCCACAACATGATATAGAGAGGAAGCTCTGATGTCTCTTCCTTTTCTCATAAGGCCACTAATGTCATAAGGCTCTAACCTCAAGCTCATCTAAATCTAATTGTCTCCCAAAGGACCCTTCCTAATACCATTACACTGGAAGTTAGGGCTTCAATTCTCAATTTTGGGATGACAAACATTCAGTCCATAACAACTGATACATTATTCTTTCCCCATCAAATTTCTCTTCTCTTTCCCAAGAGTGGGCCATACCCTACTACTTCTTCACTATCCCCTCATTTGTTAATTTTTGGACTTTGACCTCTCCTAACCACTTTTACTAAATTACCGGGTCTTCCGTGCACTCCTCCTAACTACTAAATTTTTTTTCCAGATGATTTCCCCCCTCCCTCCTTCTTATCCAATTAAAATACCTCAATCTTGAGAAATTTTCCCAGTCCCTTGCCCACTTCTCTTTCCTCTTTTCCTCTCTCCTCTCCTCTGCCTTCTCTCTAATAACTCATCTATTTCAAATATCTCAATCCTGGTAATTCCCAATTCCACATACTACCTCCAAGATCTCATAATAAATTTCCAACTATGGCTCTAAAATATGTCCCTAAGGCACTGCAAATGCCTAAATGCCCTAAATGCCTCTAAAAAGTTACTGGACTAAAATTAATCAATACCTTTACCATACTTTTCTAGCCATTCAAAACAGAAGCATTACGTTCATAACCAACTCTTCCTTTCTCACCCACTATGATATCCAAACAGTAGGTAATCTATTCAGATCCATCCCTCCATTCAAGCCTCCTACCAAACTGCCATTTGTCTCCATAACCTTCTCTTCCACAATTACAATGGCTTTCCCTTTTGTCTCTCATATCTCCAATATACCTTATACACTGCTATCAGAGCAATACAACATCCTCAAATCAGACAGATTCAGTAGCCTTCAAAAGCTCCTCACTGCCTACCACACAAAGTCTCCTCAGTATCAGTAAGGTATTTGAAAACCCATGACTTCCCTACAAAAAGTTCATGCTTGAACCACACGGGAACATTCTTTCCATAGAATTCTCAGTCCAGTGATCTTCTCAGCCTGGAATGCCCTCGTTTTCTTTGACTTTCCCTCACAAATGGAAATCTACATTCTTCCCTCAAGGTTCAGCTACAAAATTAGGCCTTCTATTAAGTCTTCTTCCTTTGTCAGTAAAACTGCTCCTTCTTCTATAATCCCACAATACTTTTATATATCTAATATAAGACAATTCTCTTTCCCTTGCATTATTGTTAGTTGTATTTATAAATCACTGTATTGCAGTTTATGAAGGAGTTCATTTAATTTTCACAGCAACCCTGTAAATGAAGTATTTAGCCAATTTTTCAGGGAATGAAACAGGCAGAGAGGCTAAATAACTGGATTTAAAACACACACACACACTCTAATTCCAAATCTCCTAACAATTAAATTTTACATTTACCAGGTACAAAGACTCCAAGGCCCCTTGCATAGCCCTTTCTGTGTAACAGATGCTTTGTGTTTTAATATCCTCTTCCCTGTTTGAAATAACCCTGTTTTACTTGTCTGAATTTAATCCATTCTTGAAGACAGAGCTCAAAAGTTTCATCTCCTCTAATTAGTTTTGGCTCTTCCAGATCTTACTGATCTTTTTTTTTTTTTTTAAGACTGTACCATACTACTTGCCATGTTTTTACAAACATCTTTTTTTGTATACATTTTAACATACAGCTAGTCTTACCAATAGGTCTATAAACTTGGGACCAACCACCATGTCTTATTTCACTGTGATATTCTCTAAACCACCTAGCACTCAGTTGATATATTACCTATTTTCTGACAGACATTCAACAGTCCCCAATCTATCCCCTGCTCCAATTTCTAAGTCCTTTAGTTTCTGCAGTATAGGTATGGATCAACTGCTGTGGCTAACTAAAAAAATATACTGAGTAAATATTACTCAACCCACTCACAAATCAAGTAAGTATTTTAATCATCTGATGGAAGAAAAATCAAGAGTGACTATTTTAGATGACTGTAGAGGGCAGCAAAGCAACAGTAGTATCCTCAAAGATCTGCATTTTTCTTAAGCAATTTTAGATTTGTTTTTATATTTTAGCAGATGTTGTTAGGATTCAAACTTTTAGAAGACAAGAGACTTTTCTGCATGCTCTATACAAATTTCACCAACTAGTTATGTATTTAAACATTTTCACAATCAACGTATCAAAACTGTACCAATGTGCAGATCCTTTTATACACATGTGGAAAAATAAGTTTGTTAGACAATCTATGGCTTCAAAATAGCCACCAAAAATTGCTAACTCTTAAGAATCTAAAAGTTGAAATGTTTTTCATAATCTTGAATACAGAGAAGAATGTCAATAGTCTAACCAAACAGTCTTATTTCTTCGTAAGAAAGATGTCTTCATTAGTGTTATTAATTCTAGCCTTGATAAGCCTTCTTTTATTATTCAAAATCAGTCAGGTAACCTTAAAAGCCCTATAAGCTTTAAAAGAAAAAAATAAATCTTTGACACTGCACTAATGTACAACAAACAAAGTAACAACTTCAAAGAGAATAGGAATTCCTTACTATTATACTTCATTATTAAAGTTCATTCTGGTTTTAATGTGCATTAGCCAAAGCTGTATAAAATCATCATAGATTTATATTTATAATCATATACTTACAATGCTTATAGGAATGGAGAAGCTACTATAAAAGTTGATAGTCAATACAACTGCATTATTTGAACATGTTACTTAAGGCTTTTGTTCGTGGTATCTTTTTCTCTCTCTTAAGTTTAACAAGCAGAAATCGGTGACTGAGAGCAGCTGCTAGAGCCATTAACAAATGCAGACTCATGGTTTAGTGAAAAATGCTATGATGTTCTAGCCCTATGCCCATAATGAGAAGGATAAAACTAGTTAAGTACCTTCTCCCATTTGAGTCTCCTCAATAAAAAATAAGTAAGAGAGCGGCTTCTTAAAATTTGGATTTAAAATAAAATAACCAGTGTATCCCTGAGCAGATTTAAAACTAGGCAGTTTAACGGTATGACCTAGCAAATATTTAAATTGAACTTCTAGCCATGAATGATTATCTCTAATCTAAATCAAATTAGAAGGGAATTTGGAGTTCATAATGACAGGACACTTGTGACATGAATCTTAATCTAGCCCACAGTAGCTATGGCTAAATTAGAAATCATATTAATAAATTTCAAAAACAACAGTCTAAGATAATCTGGTAATAATGACAATCATGTCTATCATGGATAACACACAGGAAGTTACTATACGAATATGATCTCACCACAGTTTACCATTACTAACATTTCATTAACATTTTTGTTTTTCCTCTAAACTTAAGGGATTAGAAGTCAAGCACATTGTTAATTGTACACAATATTCTCAACACCGAGTTGGAGTCTTAGCTGTATGCACCTATATTTACAATGGCCTCTTGGTCTTTTTCAGGTCCTTCCCAATAACAACACTGACATGTTTCCATTACAAAACAGATTAGCTATCTTAATCTTATACTTTATGTTGAAAATTCAAACCCAGGGTGAGATGCTCTACATAAAGTGAGGCATGTCACACATAAGCAGCTTAAACCACATATGTCCTGAAATAAATAATACACAGCTGATTTTGCAATACCAAAGAGGGGAAATAAAAAACCTGTATTTCTCCTAGATCAATTTTGCAAATGTCTCAGATTCAAAATGGGTAAGACAATGAGGAATAACGACACAAAATGAAAGAGTAAAGAGAATTTTTAGAAAAAAAAAAAAAAACAATGAAGAACTATCTCATCAAGCAACAACTTTAAAACCTACCAACCTCTTCTAGTTCATTAGACAAGTTTTATAAACACCTATGTACGTATGTACATATTCAGTCCCCTCATCTAGAAAAGGAGGAATAGGAATGTCAAAATAGGAATAATATCAAATATACAAATCTCTCTAAGGATATATTTTCCGAGTATGTTCTGTACAACTTAGCTTCCGCAATGTAACAGGTATTACACAAAAAAGAATTTTTTTAATTAGTTTGTAAAACAGTATATTTTATGGAACAATTATTTAGGCTAGTAGTAAATTAATGCACATAATGATTTTACATAAGCGGGTTATATGGTTAGTTTTTTCCATTCCCAAGCCTATTTAACCACAGTGCTTTCTCCCAGAAACATATCTTCTGAGACTTGAAGTCGACAAAACCACTTTGGCAAACATTGCTCTAAACCTAAAAACATGAAGGGAAAAAAAAGTGAATAGAATGTGCATGCTTTTCCCTCTAATGACCACATGTCACATTATTAAACACAAAAGAGGTAGGCGTCCAGGGCCTAAGGAATGAAAGATATCTAGGATCAGATAAGAAATAAAATCAAGTTCACAAAAGCTTCATAGTTACTTATTATAGCTATTATTCTACTTTATTTTATTATTTCAACATGGAAGATGAAATAATAAACCAACTATTCTCTTCATGCCATTTATGGTATAGCAAATTGGGTCAATTCCTTAAACAGTTATTAGTGGGCAAAAAAACAAATGTTAGTAAAATGTATATAGTATGAAAACTAACTTGTGTTTATTCTGATACGTGTTATGACACATAAAATGAAGCATGAACCAAGATCTCTACTGCAAAGAGCACACATCACAAAACAACTTATAATTAAATACTACATAACAAATACAAGAGTAACTAGAAAGAAGAAAAGCTCACTTTAGTCAAAAAGTTGTGAGGGAAGGCTTCACAGAGAAAACTGATCTTAAACCAGCTATTTTAGAATTTCACTAGGTAGGCAGGAAGAGTAATATTATTCGGGGCCTTATGAGTAAGGAGCAGAGAAGGGCATCACCTACTTCAGAAACACATATAGTTTAGGCCCGCACTGTCCAATATGGTAGCCTCCATCCACACCTGACTACTGAGCACATCAAATATAGCTAGTTTAAGTAACAATCTGCCGGTTAAAATACACACCAAATTTCAAAGACTTACTAGGAAAGAAAATGTAAAATACCTCAATTCTTTAGTATCAAATGAACAATGAAGTGATACTTTGGTCATACTGTGTTAAATAAAATAAATGATTATGGTTAATTTCACCTGTTCCTTTTATTATTTCTAATGTGGCATAACTTAAAATTCTGTATATGGCTCGTACTGTATTTCTATTGGACAGTACTAGCTAGTTTAAATCTGATTATGCTGTTAAACTTTTGAAATAAAGAAATTTGAGTGCCTATTATATGCCAAGCACTTCTAATACATTAGTGAACAAAAGAGTAGACTATATTTCTTTCAGAAGAAGGGCCACATCTGGTCAAATCATAAATTTAAATGTTGTAATAACAGCACTCATCACGGGAAAAAAGAATCATCTGAAGATGTCTCTCAAACTACAAATGTCTGAATCCCCAGCCTCTATTCCCCCAACCCTCTTGCAAAAATTGTCAATATCCAGTAAATCCGGAGTGGGGCTTGTTTGAATGTTGTTTGAAAAAGATTCCCTAGTAACTAGGATTTGAACCCACCCGCACACACCCTACTTCTGCTGACCCTGGCTAGTTGAGAACAGTGATTTATAGCACTGCCTTTCCTTTTAATTTTATTTCTTCTGAATAACCCTAAACTGAGAGCCTAAAAAAAACCTCCACTCAGTGCAAAGCTAACCTATTTAAAATAAGAACAAGTTTGATTTCTCTTTGCCATTAAAGTTCAAGGAAATCAAAGTTTAAAAAAAAAATACTTTCCTATCTATAGGCCCACAGGTATAATTTACTATCTTACACCTACCTACAAAATAATCATCTGAAATGCCGAAAAGCATACTGCCAATTCTTAGCCACTTAATCCAGTTATGAGCTGGTATATTTTTACACATGCCTCAACACTTGATCTTAGCCAAAAGGCCGAGAAGCGATTTTACACATGCCTCAAACTTCAGTTTATGAGTAGCTACACAGTGCAACAGGTAGTTCTTTCCTACTCATCTTAATTAGCAGAATGAATGCTGGGCAGTAAATAGGACTGCAAGAAAAACAATCACCTTGAATGCTATATTAAAGTGAATATGTACCACTGAGATTAAGTATGGAATACAGTATCATTTCTAAAATAGTACAGTACTATTATAAAATAGTACTAAAATAGTATAGCATGAGTATAAAATAGCCTGCAATATGGCTGTTTCCAAACTCATAAGGGGGAGCTCTCACTAAAATTTTAAATTAATTACCTATAGTATAATAAGTGAGTCATTTAGGAAAAAAATTAAAGCTCACCCTTGATAAAGACTCACAATAAATTTTATTTAAATAAATTATTAACTGTCTGAACCTATTATAAAAATAGAAATCTTGGGGTGCCTGGGTGGCTCAATCGGTTAAGCATCCGACTCTATTTCAGCTCAGGTCGTGATCTCTTGGTTCCTGGGCCCACTTGGGATTCTCTCTCTGTCCCTCCCCCATAAACGATCACTCTTTCGCTCTCTCTCAAAATAAATAAACATTAAAAAAAAAATGGAAATCTTAAGTTTTATGAAATTCGGGAAAGGATAGAGTCGAGACTTTAAAGAATTTTAGATAAAAATACAAAAGGTAACCAAAAGTTGACATTTATTGTACCTAAGTTTTTGGATCTAAAGGCTTGGAACATAAAATCATCTTTAATAATCATTCCATTACTATCTTAAGAATTATTTTATTTTATCCTAATTTTTACATATTAATAGCTATTATTAATTAAATGCCCATCTTTCACAAACTAGTTAGTTCTTACTGTGAATTGTTATGAGGACTTTAATGGATTAGAGAATATGCTATAATATGTTATTTACTCTCATTTTAAAGGGGCAAATTATAAAATGTCAAAATACTCTATTTTTGAACAAAGGTAACTCAGCCAGCCTCTCTTCACTAATTTTCAAATAATAGGCAATAAGTCGTAAGTTTAACTTAACTATACAAATGCAAAATGTCCATTAGAGTTGCAGAATCACTAAATATATGTAAGCATAATGAAACAAACAAGACAGTAAATACACACATGCACACACAAATATATAATTCCCAGCTTTTTCCAGTTCCTATTTCTGATGCTACGGCTAAATCCAAGAAAGGAAGATTTGGGGCTTTTTGCTTGCTTTTATATTTGGTTCACTTTCCAATTATATCTGTTAAGGATGCGGAAAGATTTCTATGGGCAGTATATATTATAGGCTCCAACCTGACACTATCAGTAACTTGATAAAGTAGAAGCCTACTGTGACACTTTTCTCCAACTCTACATTTTCAGTACATTCCAAGTGACCTAATGGAACTGCCAAATTCTAAAATGCATTCCACATCGAGAGAAGATTCAACTTGGTTCCATACAATTACAAAAGTTAGTTTCACCGTATCCTAATATTCTGAGAACTGGTCTTCTGACTATTTATCTAAAACAAATTTAACAAATATTTAAAGTGCACTGACTGCACTACACATTCAAAAAAAGCTATAAAGTGCAAAGATATTAAGTTAATTACCTTGAAAGCTCAATTATTCAAGACATTGGGGTAAAATTTAAGAATGGCAAATACCAGGCAGGTTAGTTTATGACGTGCAATCTAATAAATGCTACTAACACCTGAATGTTTATTACCATATTCCATGTACTGTGTTTTATTATTTCATTCTTTAATTCTCTCAACAACTCTATATGCAAGGTGATATCTTTTTTTTTTTTTAAAGATGAGACTAAATAGCTTGCCAACAAGTCACAAAGCTAGTAAGTGGCAGCCTTTTTTCAGAATCTAACTGCCCATTTAGTATCCAAACCACAAAGATCAGAAAGAGACAGGAACAAACTTCTACCACCTACCACAATGTCTAATCTCAGTAAGATCTGCCTCACTGATTTTAAAAAGTCATTTTATTTCTCTCAGTTCACAATCTTTACCTAACACCTTTGGAATCCCTCTTCTGGGCAACCCCACAGTACCTCATGCAGATCTCTATCATAAACACTAGACTGTCCTATAACCAACAACGTTCTACATGTCTACCACAATGCTGTAAGCTCCTTGAAGCCAGGACTCTGCCTTACTCATGCTTTATGTCCCCGAGTGCCTTTCAAGTGCCAGGAATATAGAAAGTACTGAAAGTGCTGTTAAAGATTCAATTTAATAATAGTTCTTCTTTTCTTAACATCTTCTAACATCTATCGTCAGATAAAACCTTGATGAAAATGTGGGGCGCCTGCGTGGCTCAGTCGGTAAAGCATCTGACTTCAGCTCAGGTCATGATCTCACGGTTCGTGAGTTCTAGCCCTATGTCGGGCTCGGTGCTGACTCCCAGCTCAGAGCCTAAAGCCTGTTTCGGATTCTGTATCTCCCTCTCTCTCTGACCCTCCCCTGTCGCTTGTTCTCTCGTTCTCTCTCTCTCTCTCTCAGAAATTAAGAAAAAAAAATTTAAAAAACCTTGATGAAAATGGAAAATCATAGAATCCCAGATTCAAACAGGAATGGACAAAGATCAAATAAGGCTTTATTAACTCCTTCATTGATACCATATCCCTGCTAACAGTCTCTACCTTTCAAGAAAAATGCTGGAAGGGAAATGAGATAAATCTGATCACATACAAACTGAATATTGCCATCATAAAGAAATATGGCTGAAAATAATATAACACTATGTGTTAACTACACTTAAATTTAAAAAAAAAGAAATACGGAATTCTAGAAAAATGGGATTTAAATAAATGGGATTTATCAAGTCACTTGGTGTTGTAAATCTAGTCCCCTTGACCTTTATACCTAAGAACTTCTTAGGCTTAAAAAACAAACAAAAAACCTGACAATTTGTAACCCTGTAAAATTCTCACTTTGAAGTTCAATTCTTCAAATAAGACAGATAGTATACACCTTCAAAACAGCAATATGGTTGTAATTATTTTACACCTTTCAGAATATCAAATCTACCAGTTGCAAGGGTTTTGTTTTAAAAAACTATCTTGTACTAATAGATGATACTGCAGATGTTAAGCATAGTTAAGGTCATGCTAAGTGTAAACAGCATATCAAAAAAGGCAGCCAAGAAAAAAAAAACTGTACATGTTAAACAAGTAAAATATTCTAATTAACAAATCACCAGAAAATCATCTCTTTAAAGATCTTTTCAATTCTAAAACTGACTACTCAAACATTATTAGTACAGGCAAAACCTTGTAAGTAGTACTATGAATGTCAAATCAAGAAACAGCTTACATGAAGAAAATTCTACCTCCATACTTACTAAGCATCCGTAAGTCAGGACAACTGTGCTCTACTCAAAGACTGAATTCTAAAATAGAGAGAGGCTGATGGGAAAAAAAACCCAAATACTTGTCATAAGGGTTCACAAATTAGGGTGTTATTAACACTACAAGCCAGAAAAGGAAACTCTTTAGAAGAACAGTGCACAGTAACACAAAGCTAGTGCCGGTCTCTACAACTACCAGCAAAACTGACTCTAAAAACTTCAATTTACACCTGCTCTAAATCACAATCCATTTGCTTATACTGCTTGAATTTTTAGGACCTTAAATAAAAATATCAAGCCCCTCCAATAGCACATTACTAAAAAGGATGTAAAAAAAAAAACAAAAACAAAAAAACACCTTTCTTCTTCTACATGAAAACCGTGTGTTCCTTCAAAAGTAATCAGCCCTTCACTTGTACGAGCACTATGAAATTATTATTCAAATTCAACCTCTTTGATTATATGCACATATCACCTGGTTTCAGTCTTCAATAAGGCTTTGTTTGCTTAGCAAGATAAGCCTTTATCAGAGGTACAAATAATATTCACTTAGTCTTTAACACAATCTAAATCAGGATAGTGAACTGTTAATACCCCCTCCAACTTTTCTCCCCCTCAACTGTAATCCACCATCCTCCCTAATGGCAAAGAACAGTATACAAATTCAACGTAGAATCTTGCATCAATTTAAAGAGGTTAAGAGCATTAAGAATTGTGTGGTGGAACCAAACAGCTGGGGAGTGGAGATACACATACAATGCAGATTAGATAACAAGCCACTTATCAGACTTAAGCGCTGTAAATCAGAACTTTTCATTACCGTGCTTGAAAGACGATGGTGAACTGGTAGAGGAGATTCTCAGCCTATAAGGGGCACTCAATCTCTTGAAAACTCTGCCTCCCTCATAACCAACTACCGTGACACACCTCCCGGAACAGGACTCTCTTTCTTCCAAATCACACCATCCCAGAGATCCGCACACATCTCTCCTTTCAATAAACCCTGATGAAATTTCTGGTTTCGTTTACAATTACACTAATCACAGATCCAACAGCAGCCTTACGTACCAATAAAAATGTCTTAGCTACACCAATCTTTGCGCAAGCCTAAGTTTTGCTTCACCTTCTTCACCAAGTCAGAGTCCTCGAATGAATAACTTCCTGCAGTATTTCCAAAAGCTAGAGCTAATCCCCTAAAACTGGTGTGGCCTCACGTTCCCAGATCACCGCCTTCCATTAATGATCACTTACGTCCATCTCTCTCGTCTGAGGCCAGATTTTTTTTTTTTTTTACACGATCCTTAACAAGTGGATTTCTAGTCTCCGATACCTAGGAAGAGACTAGCTCCCAAATGTGACAGTAAAGCTGTAACAAAATGAGGGAAGAGACGGGGAAGAGGCGCGGGGTCTGTTTTGATCGGAACAGCCAGAGCACGGGCGCTGCAATCAGGTATGGAACCCACAAATCCAAGTCCTGAGGACAAATAGGGTTCGCTCAAATCAAGACGGACAGTGCGAGCCACGTCCCATCAACTGGAAGGCAGCGACGGGCTCAAGGCAAAGCGATCCCGAGGCTGCCAGGGCAGAACCGAGCCGGAGGGCGGAAGCGGACTGTAAGGGACGCTGCGGGGTGGGCTAACATGGTGCCTTCTCCAGAGCGGAAGGCCACGAGGGGGTCGGGAGCCTAAGCCTCCATCCCCATCCCGTCGGGCTCTGGTCCCTGGAGGGCTCCGGGCTCAAAGCTCAAGTTTCACCAGGGAAAAAAGGAGGCGGCAAACGTGCAGCCCGGCACCTCCGCCCCAGCCCAGAAGTCCGCGCTCTCGGCTTCCTCCGCGAAAGGGCGAGGAGGTAGCGGTCCCCGGAGCCAACACGAAGGAGCTCCCGGCGCACCCAGCACTCGGCGTGGGGCNAGGACAGGAAAATCTGGAATAGGTTAGCAGGCCCCGCCCCTCGTTCCTGCCTCGTCCCCGCCTCGTCCCCCCTTCCCAGCGTTTCCAATGGTCTCGCCCACTCCGCCCCTCGCGGGTCCACCGCTGCCCCGGCGCTGACGGAGGCGGAGGGCGGCGGGACCATCGTGCTGGCTGCTCGCCTCGCCCCGGCCGCGCTCTCCCTCTGGCTGAGTGCCGGGCAGGAGGAGGGGGGCGGCGAGGCGGGAAAGGCGGGATGGGCTGCCCTTCCGTTGCCCACGCTAAAGGTCCCGGTCTAGGGGGCTGACCGCAGCCTGGAGAACTAGTCCTCTCCCGCCTGGCGGGGGACGCGGGGGGCTGAGAGGAGAGACTTTCTCCTGCTTCCTGCTTTCCGGGACAGCGGCGCTCTCCGAATCCCTTCCTCCTTCCCAGCCCCACTTCCCCCAGCCTCCCGACTTGTTTGCACGGGCGTTTTTCTTGCTCCTTTCTCTTGGGAGGGCGGCTTGGTGGAGGGGTCAACGGAGCCGAGCGAGGAGAAGGGGCCCCCCAGAAGGTTCGCTTTCTCGCTCTTGCTTCTGCGGCCGCCGGGCTGTCCGCTGTCCTCGCCGGGCGACTGGCAACAGGAGGCCATGGATCCCCCCATCGGAGCGCCTTGAGTGCGGTGGTGTTTTCCTTGGTTTTGTTTCATTTGCATGTTCGCACGTGTTAATTTTATTTTCACTGCCTGTGTTCCTTGGAGCTGATCGCGGCAAAGCGACCTCGGGGAGTGTTGAGCATTTGCCCCTAAGAGGTCTGGGATCCAGCCCGACCCTCCCTCACCCCGGATGGCTGCGCGCTCTGCCCTGTCCATCCACCCGCCACGCACAGCCCTGGTGGCCTGACCTTGAAGCCACGGCCCCTGGCGGTTCTGCAGGGGCGGCGGACAGTTTGGACTGTCCCGAAGGGGGTCCGGAGGCAGAGGACACACGTCCTTAGTCGTGATACCATTAACTAATTTGATGTAGGTCCTGCCATCTCCACTAGATAGCTGTAAATGTGACTCCAGTAAGAAGAAAAGTCGAACAAGGATTCAGCCGCCAATCGCAGCTAAAACTAATGCTTGCCTGCAGCCAGGAGCACGCCCCTTCCATCACTAGGGTTCCCCCACCCTCCACCCACTGATTTACAATGTTTTACTCACCTCCAAAGCTACACACCATTCTACCCCTGCCTACCTCTCTTTTTTCTTAACTTCCGCCTCCCATCCTGCCTCCCAGCGCTCTCGTTTAGTGCCTCTTTTCCACCCCCTTTCTAGTGTGTGTGTCTCTCTCTCTCTCTCTCTCTCTCTCTCTCTCTCTCTCTCTCGTCTTTTGTAAGCCTGTCTCCTGCAGCCACTCCTTTCCATCGCCTATCCTCAGGATGCGCTTATGAATAAACCTTGTCCTGCGTCTCTACGGGAGATCCCCTGATGATGATCATAATTGACGAAATGTAGCTATTGTGACATTCCTCAGCTGTGCTGACACCACCATTTCCCTTGAGAACGTTTCTTTCCCTATTTTCTCATTCTCTAAACCTAATTTCACTGCTAAATTTAGATAAAGCCCACTGTGCAGCGACTAGCTAATTATCTGTTTAGATAGCACTTCAACACGTTGTTGAGAGTCAGTTAAATGTTAAACAACCAAAATTTTAACATCGCTAGCCAATTTCATTCCCCGGGCCTTACCACCATCGTTCCAGTTTCCAGAAGTAATTTAGCCAACACTTGAAAAGGTGCCAAAGGCTTAATATGGGGGGCCATTGTGCAATCGCTACAGAGATGGTGAGGGATTAGCAGGTTTAGTGCTTCTCAAAAGGATGATACGGAGCTTTAAAAATATAGATTTCCTCCATATTTTGAGTAATTGGATTAGTGACATGCTATGATTATATTCTCCTCTGACCTGAAGTGAAGAGAGAGCATGGAAGAGCAGTATTTATAGATGTTGTATAAGCATTAAAAGAGCACCATGCCGGTGTTTTATGTGCATACATGCATTATGTTCTACTATTAATCACTTGTGTTGATATAACATCTTCAGCCTGGATGTCAAAGCACAGGCTTACTTCCCATGGAAGGTAGCAATGATGACTGTTATCCCTTCCCAACAGCAAGAGGAACCTAGGCACAGAGGTTAATTGAAAACGCAAGCTATATGGGGTGGTTTTTCTGCCAGAACCAAGTTCTTGCCTTCTAGTTGGCACCACTGACTCTCAAGATTCCTTTTAAAGTTAAAAACAAATTTACTGAGGTAACTCAAATTTCCACTTTCTAAATGTCCAGTCTTAAATTACGTTGTCCTCAAGTGAAGACATACTCACCCCACACCTTCCTGTTGGAAATTATTACTACCTACAAAAAGAGATTTTATATTACATGGTACAGTTCATTTTCTTTCAAGGGCCATAATTGCTGTTGACTTTTAAAAACAAAACCAAACAGAACACAAACCCTTTATCGTGAGAGTGTTAACTGGGTTTTATACCATTTGAGTTGCCTAACTTTAAGATAAGTTCACCTTTACTGTTTGAGTGATGAACTGGCTCAGAAATAATTATAGCTAACTTATTAATATTTCTGGCACCATTAAACCCCAAGTATGCATGTATTTTCCAAGAAGAAAATTATCTGAACAAAAGGCAACATGATCCTACTGCCAACAATGATTTCATTGTTTTGGGTTAAGAGTACTGATGGTGTCCATCCCACTTTCTGCCTCAAAGACTGTTGGCCAATTATCGAGGTTCATTAACTCTTAACTAAAAAACAAAGGTTGACATCTTAACAAAGAAGTAATTATGTACAGTGCTGGGCATTTTACATTTACTCAAATAATCCAAATTAAAGGTTTGAGACTATTAGAATTTCATAGCTGACTCTGAAACAAAGAAAGCATTTTATAGGGAAGGTGGGCCATTATGTACTCAGCTCATTCCCCTTACCATCAGCAAATTTTTTATAACCTTCTGCGTGAAGAAGTATAGCTTTTCCCTCAGCGGAAGAGATGAGCAATGCTTTGTGGAATGTTTGAACTTGGTACTGTATTTGATAATAAGTTGATGTCACCCTACTAGAATCACAGTCTTCTAAAGGAGAGCTATGCAAACAGCTAAACTGTGAACCCACAAAAAAGTCCACCCACTTGCAAAATCCTCACCAACCTCACATTTATCAAATTCAATGGTTTTCTACTGAAAATATCTCCCCTCCCCATATATTCACACTGCTTTCTCCCTCAAATTTCCTTTGGATCTTTGCTCAAATTTCACTGTATCATAGAGACCTTCTATCTCCACCCCATATGAAAGAGGTGACCCTATCCTCAATTTCTATCCCCCCTTCACTTGCTTTGTTTCCTCCATTGGACTCACTATCTGACATGTTATATGGAAACAAACACCTAAAAAGTATCTGCCATGTAAGCCCCAGATTGGACGACTAAATGATAACTGTAGTGACATAGCATATTCTAGCGTGTGTTTAATCGCAGACAAGCTCAACAGAATATTAATTTTTTAATTTTTTAAGGTCTTGGAGTATATGATCATGTTGAGTCTTTCAAGCTGGAAGGCAATTAACGATCATTGCTTAAGACTCTATTTAATTATTCCTAATGCTATGTATTAAGCTATCATCTCTCTAGTCCATATTGACCCTCTCACACTCTGGGTTTGTAATACTGGGGCTGGGGCTCTGCAAACTACATGTCTCCCTTGCCAGCTGGCTTCCCAGTGGGTTCTATGAATAGAAGTCCCTGGAGGGAAGGAGAAAGGCAGAGGGGAAAAGAGACTTGTTCCTTTCTGTTTGCTTCCTGCTCCTAACAGCATCCCGACAGCAGTAACAGCCCTTTGCTCTGTCATCACCAGTTGGCTCCAGCCTCACACTTGCACACTCTAAGAACCAGACTCGTCAGATCCCTGCAGAGGTACCAGCACTGGCCAGTGCCCACGTCTCAGAGGTTTGAGCCCTCGCTCAACAGAAACCCTCCTCTGAGCTTTAATAACCCAACCTTTCCCTTGTGTTTACCCTGCCCTAAAGGTAGCAATGGCTTCTTCTCATTTACATCACTCGATTACCTCAACGTTCCTCTGTATGGCATGGAAACCCTCTCCAACCATTGGGTGACAATATCCTAATTATTAAATTCCTTCAGTACCATAGTATGGTTCCAGTGCTTATGATTGGATTTGGATCGGTGCTCTACTTTTTCAGTGACTCTTTCCCCAAACTTTCCCTTGTAACAATTTTATCTTTCTCTAAGTCAAACTGTTTAAAATAACAGAACCAATGCCAATCTGTCAATTAACGTAAATAAAAACAATTAGGTAAATGAGCAAACTGTGTTCCACTTCGTTGGCAATAATCCAGGTTAAACAGACATAGTTTGAAATAAGTAAATTCGATGGTAATTCTGTTAATGTTTTAGTCCTATATACATATGATTTGTTTTTGTCGTTGCTGATGTTCTTTATCTAGAACATAGGTGATTTAGGTGATTTCTTTCTTTTACAGAACTTGCTTGCCTGTGAGAGTCATTATGGAACTAAAGATAAGAGGATTGTCAGGGAAAAGAAAAAATGAACTTCTTTCCTAAAACTACAGTGAAATCGAATGCACATTTCACATAGCTACCTAAAGCCTAACTCTATAACATATACCTCTTTTGTAGGCACACTACTGTTCCAAAGAATACAGTCTGAGGAGCCGGTATTGAGGCAGAATGAGGAGTTATGCCATAGCATTATGGAGGATAGGTAAAAGGGTAGGCTAATTTAGCAAGATGATTGAGCTACAGTGTGCTGGATTCTATGTTAAGTGTCAGGGATGAAACCAATCCAAGTCCTGACCCCAAATAACAATAACAGTATTCTTTTTTTTTTTTAATTTTTTTTTGAGAGAGAGAGAGAGAGACAGCGTGAGCAGGGGAGGGTCAGAGAGAGAGGGAGTCACAGACTGAAACAGGCTCCAGGCTCTGAGCTGTCAGCACAGAGCCCAATGCGGGGCTTGAACCGACGAACCATGAGATCATGACCTGAGCTGAAGTCGGACGCTTAACCGACTAAGCCACCCAGGCGCCCCAACAATAACAGTATTCTTACAAGCAATGGAAGGATACACTGTAGGAGAGATTCAGGGGAGTCCCAAGTCTGCCTACAAAGGACAGGGAAGGCCTGGGGCACCTGGGTGGCTCAGTCGGTTAAGCGTCCGACTTCAGCTCAGGTCATGATCTCATGGTTCGTCGGTTCAAGCCCCGCATTGGGCTCTGTGCTGACAGCTCAGAGCCTGGAGCTGCTTCAGATTCTGTGTCTCCCTCTCTCTCTGACCGTCCCCTGCTCATGCTGTCTCTCTCTCT
>NW_027531334.1:4625141-4808565 GCF_008692635.1 Crocuta crocuta
ACAAGGAAGGCCTAAGATCAAAGAAAACATTTGAACCGTCCGAAAGAATGACCAGGAATTTTCCATGTGGATGAGGTAAAAGCGGTGAGGGGATAGGAGAATGACAGATAGAAGGATACAGAGGCATGACAGATGATGACATGTTTTTGAAACCACAAGTATTACGGTGCTGCCAGAGGGTGACCTGCAAAGCAGAATTAGGAGGAAAGGTAAAAATGAAGTTAGGTAGGCAGGGAGCTTTCGAATCTTAACAAAGACATTTCAATTTTGTCTGGTAGATCATGGGAACAACTGAAGAACTTAGAACAATGACAACATTAGGTTTTCTATAAAAGTCAAGTGTGTGAAAGTGAGGATGGATGGATTGTCAGGGCGCTTGGGAAAAATAAGCAGAAATTCAGTAAGGAAGTTGTGATGAGCAGAGCAAGTGAAGGTCTAAATTTGAGCAGTGATTAGTGAATGGGAAGGAAAAACTGACCTCAGGAGAACTTTAGTATGTTAGGACAGAATAGTTTATTCCCACAGCAGTTTGAACATATGTGGCTAGCTAAGAGGTAGTTACGAAGGAGGCAGCTGAGGAGGCAAAAGGCACATGAGCAAAATGATGAGAAAAAACAAAATAAGGGGCACCCGGGTGGCTCAGTCAGTTAAACGTCTGTCTTCAGCTCAGGCCATGATCTCATGGTTCATGAGTTCAGGCCCCAGATCAGGGGCCTGCTTTGGACTCTGTGTCTCCCTCTCTCTCTCTGCCCCTCACTCACACTCTGTCTCTCTCTCTTTCCAAAATAAACATTTTTTTTTCATTTTTTTAAAGAATGAAGTGGAGAAGCACTCAAGGTAATAAACATATGGTTAGAGGCAAAGAAATATTAAAAGAATAAGGAATGTGGAGAAGCAAATGAGAGCAGAGGAATCAAATGACAAAGGTTGAAATAAGATAATTGATGGCTTTATAACTTAATTGGGCAAATTTTATAATTTACTTCCACTTTATATTATTCATTTAATTCGTATGGTCATAACTTGGGTTCATGTAATGGCCTGTACAGTTTCTCTTACATGATCATTATTAAATATTTGTTAAATGAAAGGGAGAGAAAAGAAAGAATAGTTTTTGTGGATGGTTTCATATTTAGATGGAAGTGGACGAAAGAAATTTGGTGTCTGTGTACGTTCAGTACAAAGAAGAGCTGCTCTTCCCCTCATGGGTGTTTCAACAAATCCTGCCCTAATTAATTGCCTGAAGCTTTATTTCTTACTTGTATCCTTTGGTATCTAATCCACAACAGATACTCATCAGCCACTCCACATCTCCTGACCCAGAGAGATACACTGAAGGAGGCTGTGTGATGTAATATTAAAAGCCCTGGAGCTTCACTGCCTGGGTTTCAGTTCAAATCCTCTGCTTTGTGACCTTGGGCAAGTTACTAATTTTGTTTAGAGGCAATGTTTATTCCTTATTCACAGTATTATTTAAGGATAAAGTTAGTTCATATGATGACTATAGAATAGGTCTGATATACAGAGCCAAGAGGTGTTAGTTTTTGTTATTAGTAGTAGTAGTAGTAGTAGTGTTAGTGTTTTTATATCTAGATTCAGGAATTGCAGATCAATCATCAGCGAGCTGGGAGTGGAATTCTGATAAGACTCAAGTTTCCAAAGTGTAATTGAAACCAGTTCTGAAAGACTCTGCCTATCATTAACCAGATTGTGGTAATAAAGTATTTCTTCCTTACCTTTTTTTTAAATTTTTAATGTTTTTTATTTATTTTTGAGAGAGAGATAGAGACAGTGTGAGCAGGGAAGGGTCAGAGAGAGAGAGGGAGACACAGAATTAGAAACAGGCTCCAGGCTCTGAGCTGGCAGTCAGCACAGAGTCCGACGTGGGGCCCGAACCCACGAACCGTGAGATCATGCCCTGAGCTGAAGTCAGACGCTTAACCGACTGAGCCACCCAGGTGCCCCATTTCTTCCTTACCTTTTACATACTTCTGCAGTGGACCTTCTGTGCTAGGCAGAAAAGTGGTCTCCCAAAGATGTCCACGTTCCAGTGCCCAAAACCTGTGACTGGGTTAGGTTGCATGACAAAGGCAAATTAAGTTTGCAGATGGTTGTGGTTGCTAATTAACTGACTTTGAAAATAGGAGGAGTATCCTGGGCTATTCAGGTGGGCCCAATAGAATCAGTCACCAGGATCCTTAAAAGTAAGAGAGAAAGGCTGAAGAATCAGAGGGAGATGAGACTATGGAAAATGGCTGAGGGATGCAACATTACTGGCTTCAAAGACAGAGAAAAGGGACAATAAGCCAAGGAATATGTCAAGGTTTGGAAGATGGGAAAGGCCAAGACCTGGATTCTTTCCTGGAGCTGGACTCCAGAAAGGAATGCAGCTCTGACCACGCCTTGATTTTAGCCAAGTGAGACCAGTTGTTAGACTCCTAACCTACAAAACCAAAAGGTAAAAAGCCATTGAGGAGCCTGTGGCAATTTGCTACAGCATCAGGAGTAAACTAATTAGGAGGTCATGAGAAATATATACTTAATCTTTGTCTCTTGGTTCCTGGCACAGTGCTCGCAGAACCTCTGGAATTTCCTGAGTGATAGGAGTATGTTTTGTCACTTAATAAGCCCCTTTCAACCAGATCTGCATTTATGTTAGTGAGGTGACTCTTGGAGGATGGGGGCTGGTTGCTGGAGAAACCAATTGCATGATTAGAGGGTTGGAACTTGCAGCCTCACTACCCCTTCCATCCTCCAGAGTGGGGAGAAGGGCTAGAAAGAGGTTGACTTAATCATCAACGGTCAGTGATTTGATCAATCATGCCTGCTTTGCGAAGCCTCCATTAAGCATTCTAACCGAAGTGATTTGGAGAGCTTCCAGGTTGGTGAACACATGGGGTTGGAAAGGGGATGCAGTCAGGTAGGGTATGGACAAACATACATTGTCCTATGCATCTTTTTCCTTTGGCTATCCCCAAGTTGTGTCATAATAAACCAGTAAATGTCAGTGTTTCCCTCAGTTCTGAGAACGATTCTAGCAAATTATTAAACCTGAGAGGGGAGAGTCATAGAAACCCTCAACTTTGGGCCGGTGGTTAGAAGTACAAGTGACAATTAGGGACATATGCTTGGCATCTGAAGTGTGCTGGATCTGTGCTGACCCCAGGTTGTTAGTGTCAATATTGAATTGTGGGACACCCAGTTGATATAAAGAGCTAGAGAATTGTTTTGGGGTGGGAATACCCCTCACCACATTTTGTGTGATTAGAGAGGAATACTGGGTTTTCTTTTACTAGTACACTTCCCAACCCTTCTGCTTAATTTCTTTGACCAACACTCAAGGACCTTAACATAAAACGTAGCCCTATGTCTAACCACCCTGTCTAGCTTACCTTTAGCTCCACTGTAGGCCAACTCCATTTCTTACCAGTCTATTTGTTGTTGTTTTTTTTCATGAGACTCCTTAAGACACCTGTTCCATCATAAACAAACATCCCTATATCCTTGCCTTTAACATTCCTGCCTTCTCAAACTAAATGAAAAAAAAAGTATATTTTCTTAAAATTTATTCTCTTTTGTATTATCTTCTATAGAAAGCTTCTGCTTTTTTCCACTTCAGCCCATGCCACCTAAAACAGAACTTTGTATATCTACTTCTAGATCATTGTTCTGTAGCCTTCATTCAATAACCCACCCCCAGACACTTTTTTATTCTACTCCTACTTGAAGTCCTTGACAATATCATTACTTTTCGTCTTCCTGGTGACATTTGGTGTCAGTGGGAATTTCTCATTGAAGAGATTTTCTAACCAGCCTTCTGTTTTCCTACCTGTTTACCATCACTGTTGAATTTACTCTTCATCTTCCAGTTTGTGTCTTCTGACACTTATCTCCAAATCCATTATTCTCATTCTGGCTTTTCTGCCTTTCTATCCAGACTGGATTCCATTTCAATAATGTGCTCATTAGTCCTTGACTGCTTTGCTGATACTCACTAACAAAGTTCAGCATTCCTGTCACACATCAAAATTGCTTCATAAAATCTCAAAGGGGCACCAGTTCTAATTCCTGAAATTTCATGGTATCAAATTTCCCCTCAGGTTCTCAAAGTTACTCAACAATCCTTACAATCATCCTTATTCAACCCTTTACACTGACTGCTCCCAAATTGTTTTCTTTCTCGTCAAGCTTCCATTCCTATCCTTAGCCCATGCACTCTCTCTTGGATAAAATTGTTTCTTATTTCTCTGAAAAAAACTGAAGCTCTCCAAGATAAATTACATCAGTAACCTTCTTATTTAACTTATCTTGTCACCCTTTCCCCTCCCTTAGCATTAATTTAAAAGTTTGCTGATGAGGGGCACCTCGGTGGGTCCGTTAGTAGGTTATGCATCTAACTTTTGGTTTTGGCTCAGGTCATGATCTCATGGTTTGTGAGTCCCACATCAGGTCCTACCCTGACAGTGCAGAGACTCCTTGGGATTCTCTCTCCCTCTCTCTTTCTCTCTCAAAATAAATAAATAAACTTTAAAAAAAAAATTGTTGACAATAACCTCATCTCCATACCAGCACCCCAAATCAGAACCTATGGGTTGTTCTATTGTAGGCAGCTAAGGATGTAAGATTTAGCATAGATTTACTCACTTATTAGAAACAGATCATGTACTTTGAGTATTAGAATTCCTTTTTTTTAAAGTTTATTTTATTTATTTATTTATTTATTTATTTATTTGAGAGAGAGAGTGTGTGTGTGTGCAAGCAGGGGAGGGGCAGAGAGAGGGAGTGAGAGAATCCCAAGCACGAGCCTACTGACAGCACAGAGCCCGATGCAGGGTTTGATCCCACAAACTGTGGGATTATGACCTGAGCCAATATCAAGAGTCAGACTCTCTTAACCAGCGGAGCCACCCAGGCACCCCAAGTATTAAAATTCTTAAAATCTAGCTTTAGAATCAGGAACTCAACTTTAAAGATAACACACTGCTAATAGCTCTGTTGCCCTCTAGTACTACAGTCTTTCTCTTATAGGAATAAAAAGCCAAATAAAGGAGTTGCCCTCATGCATAGAAATAAATAGGGGAGTATAAGCCAGTTTGTCAAGATAATCAGTTCCATCCCTTTCATGATAAAAAATTTTAATGCTTAGCTATTGCCACTCACTGTTTGAAAACATCACTTTGGTATAAATGTGTGTGGATATATGGGTAGATAAGCGGGTTGTGCTGTTTTCACATGTGATTCTATAACTAGGTGGCTAGAGCCTTAGGATCAGAGGGAGTCTTCGTTTTCTAATTTTCTTTGTCCTTTTTACACTGCCCTTTAGGCATTTCATAACAATTCTATTTAATTCCTTGAACTTGTCGTTTCCTACCTCTTTCCTTTAAGTATCTCCATGGTTACTTAAATTACTGTGAAATACACTATGTTATCGAAAAAGATCTAGGCATTCATACTTCCAATACAGCTCACCTGGAGATACTAATATGTCATTTCTGCCAATCTCTGTCTTTATAAACCCATGAGGAAAATTCCTGAGGAACTAGCCCTTCTCCCTAATGATAAAATAACCTTTCAGAACAATTAAATATTTTTCCCTGTAGGGATTATTGACAATAAATGAACTATGCTTTTGAATGTTATAATAGAAGATACATTGCATTTATTTAGTAAGTATTCCAGACCGTCTATGCTCCATGAAATGGAGATGTAGCAATAAAGAAGATATAGAAATCTTTCTCTTTGATGACTTTTCAGTTTAGCAGGGGAGGCATATATTAAATAAATAATTATGCAATTTTTAGTCACAATTTTATTAGTGGTGTTTGGAAAGGCACAGGGTCCCAGAGCATACATATTAAGGGTTCTGAATTTACACATGGGGTCCAAAAGAGCTTCACTGAAGTATCCAAAATAAATGACTAAAACAACGCAACACCCAAAAAACAAATAATCCAATTAAAAAATGGATGGAAGACAAGGACAGACATTTCTCCAAAGAAGATGTACAGATGACCAACAGACACGTGAAAAGATACTCAGTATCACTCATCATCAGGGAAATGCGAATCAAAACTACAATGAGATATCACCTTATACCTGTCAGAATGGCTAAAATCAAAAACACAAGAAATAACAGGTGTTGGCAAAGATGTAGAGACAAAGGAACCCTCTTACACTGTTAGTGGGAATGCAAACTGGTGCAGCCACTCTGGAAAACAGAATGGAAGTTCCTGAAAAAGTTAAAAATAGAACTACACTATGATCCAGTAATTGGGCTACTGAGTATTTACCCCCAAAAGACAAAAACATTAATTCAAAGGGATACAGGCACCCCTATATTTATAGCAGCATTATTTACAATAGTCAAATTATGGCACCAGCCCAAGTGCCTATTGATAGATGAATGAATAATGAAGATTTGAGATATATATATATATATATATCACATATGGAATATTATTCAGCCATAAAAAGGAATGAAATCCTGCCATTTGTAATGACATGGATGGAGCTAGAGGTAGAATGCTAAGTGAAATAAGTCAGTCAAAGAAGGACAAATACTATTCGATTTCACTGACTTAAGAAACAAAACAAATGATCAAAGGTAAAAAGAGAGAGAAGCCAAGAAACAGACTTTTAACTACTGAGAACAAACTGATGGTTACCAGAGGGGTGGTGATTGGAGGGAATGGGTTAAATAGGTGATGAGGATTAAGGAGTGCACTTGTCATGATGAACCCTGGGTGATATATGGAATTGTTGAATCACTATATTGTACACCTAAAGCTAATATAACACTGTATATTAACTACACTGAAATTAAAATAAATAACTTCACTGACTAACAGTTATTAGTTAAGACCTAGAAAACAAATTGATATTAACCCTATGAAAACTGTATGAGTGTGTGCGTGTGTGTGTGTGTGTGTACATGTCTGTGTGTATGCCTTGCAAGGGTTCAGTGTAAAGCCCACACTTGGTCAATTTTGAAAAGTTAGAGTAGGAATATGTGCCACTTATTTGTGTGTAGCTTTTGGCTCCATCCCTGACCTTCCTTGCATGTTCTCTGAATCCCAGGGCGGGAAGCTAGCAAACTACATTTTGCAGACTCCTTTGTCAGCACATTTCCTGTTAGTTTCTGCTACTATGCAGAACTGGCAGGACATTTCAAATTGGAGAAATGAAGAAGCCATTTTTTCCCTGCTTTTGGTGGAGTCTCTAGTAGAGCAACAGAAGTGGTAGAAGATGCTGGGCTCCAGGAGTCAGTAAAGATTTTTAAAAGCATTTATAGAACAGCATTATGGAAGTGCCTATTTAGTTTCAACAGCAGTACGAACAGGTACTGTGTCACTAACATATGACAAAGAAGTGAAGGCTAGTAGGCTCCAGCCCAGGGTGGGAAGTAGTGTCCTAATATTTAGGTAACCTCTTGCTCATTGAAAGAGTCTTTGAATTCTGTTTTTCTGGCTGCATGTACTATGCCAATACAGAATAGGAAATGTCATTAAGAGACTAGAGAGGTAGAAAGGGTCAAGGTAAAGGAGATTCTTAAAAGGCATGCTAAGTATTTTGGACTTCTTCCTAATAGTAATGAGAAGCCATTGAAAGATTCTCAATAGAGAAGTGACATGATCAACTTTCCATTTTTGAAAAGAGCAACCTGACTACCATAGAGAGAACATAGTGGTAAGAATAAGAGCAAATTCAAGTCAAGTAGATCTAGGAAATCAAGCAAGAATTAATGATAGTTAGAGCCAAAGTGATGAAAATAGAGAAGTTGACAGAGTTGAAAAGGAATTGATAAGACTGGGGGATTGGCTGGATTTTGAGGATAAGATGAATTAAGTCCAGGATGATCCTAAAGATTCTGATATGAGCACTGAGTAGGTGCTGGTGCCATTCACTGAGAAAAGACAAAAAATTTAAAAAATAGGTAACATTTTAAGGACAAATATTATAATCTTGAATTTGAGGTGCATATGAGACGTCCAAGCAGATATAATAATTATAATGTTAGCTATCCAGCTATGGAACCCATAGCATGGGTCTATGTTAACTAACGTAGGAATGAATACAAGAAGATGTGAGAACAAGTATAGGTAACTTTTTCAAGGCACACGGCTATGAAAGAAAAGTAAGGGAGAAGCAGCTGGAGTGCAATGTGGTATCCACAGAGAGTTTTTCCAAGTTAGAAGAATCTAGGAGTTAGGGAGAAGCTGATAATACTAGGGAATGAGAAGATAATTTACCATGTAAGATAACCCAAGTAACAAGACAAGAATAACTATGATCACACTATTGTCTAACATAATTGTGGGGGTACGAAATAGAGAAAATGAAAAAGAGAAATTTGAGGTTTAAATATTAGAAAGGAAGAAATTGAATGATCACTGTTTGTAGGTAATATCATTGTACACCTGAAAATCCCAAGACAATTAACTAAAAACTTATTACCATTAGAGAATTCAACAAGGTGACTGATTACAAAATTAACATACAGAAGTTAGTATCCTTTTGTATTGAAATGAGTTGAAATCTAATAAAAATAGTATCCACTTACAATAGCAACAAAAATGATAAAATATCTAGAAATAATTTTAATAAGAAATATGTGACATTTCAGTGGAAAAAACTTTAAAGCAGAAATCATAAAAGTTGTAGAGAAAACCGTAAGAGTTTTTCCCCCATAAGCCTGGAGTAAGAAAGGGCTCTCTAAGTATATCACAAAAGCCAAAAGCCATAAAAGTAAAACTAATAAATCTGACTATAAAAAATGTTCTGCATGGCCAAAATAAAAATTACAACTCACATTACAAAAGTTGTCTTTATATACAAATAACTTTTATAAATCAATTTTTAAAAAACCCAACAACATGGGAAAATAGAGAAAGGATATGAGCAGGTCCTTGGAAACGAATTACAAATGGCTTTTAATTATTGGAAAAGATTGTCAATCTTTCTCATAATTAACAAAATGCTCATTAAATTTGTAGTATGAGATCAGTGAAAAACTTTGTGACACCCTTTTCTTGGGTGAACACTATCACGCTCATGCTTTTTTTTGGTGGGACTATAGTTTGGCTTAATATCTATGGAGGATAATTTGGCAATATCTGTCAAAATTTCCACTGTGTTTATCCTGTAATCCTGCAATCCCATGAATAGGAATTTAACCTAGAGGATATTTTCTTTTCTTTCTTTTTTTTAAGTTTATTTATTTATTTGAGAGAGAGAGAGAGACAGGGTAGAGAGGGAGGGAGACAGAGAGAATCCCAAGTGGGCTTTACACCATCAGCACAGAGCTAAATGCAGGGCTCAAACTCACGAACCATGAGATCTTAACCTGAGCGGAAACCAAAAGTCAGATGCTTAACTGACTGGGCGACCCAGGCACCTTATAACCTAGAGCATATTTTCAATGTATGAAATTATTTGTTGTAACATTTCTTACAGTAATAAAAGTTTGGAGACAAGTTAAATGTCTATCAATAAGGTTGGATGCAATAATTTATGGGACATTCATAATTCTATGTACTTGAAAAAGAACAAACCAATACTTTTTTTTTCTTAAGTACTCTTCACGCCCAGCACAGAGCCCAACATGGAGTCCAACACAGAGCCTGAACCCATGACCCTGAGATCAAGACCTGAGCTGAGATCAAGACTTGGATGCTCAACTGACTGAGGCACACAGTCACCCCTGAACCGCTACTTTTTTAACTGAACCAAACAAGACTTTGTCTACCTGATGTGCAGCAAGTCAACAAAAACAGACACTGAACAACAGAAACAGAAACTTCACCACACTATGTGGTGAAGAAAAATAGGTGATTTATTGCTGTGGCACCACCCAGGAGAACAAAGAGTTAATGCTCAAAAGGTCCAAACTTCCCTACAGCTTGCTAGTGAGGGGGAAATGGGGGTGGGGGGGATAATGGATACTGGTGATTGAAGGCCCATGAGGTCACTTAGCAGATACTCTGCTGCCACTTCATCAGATCCCACAGGGGTCCTTTCCTTCTTTGTTTTAAAAAAAATTTTTTTTAATGTTTTTTTTTTTATTTCTGAGAGAGAGAGAGAGAGAGACAGCGTGAGCAGGGATGGGTCAGGGAGAGAGGGAGACACAGAATCTGAAACAGGCTCCAGGCTCTGAGCTGGCTGTCAGCAGAGCTCAACGTGAGGCTCAAATCTGGGAACCGTGAGATCATGACCAGAGTCGAAGTCAGACGAAGTCGGACTGAGCCACCCAGGTGCCCCAGGGGTCTTTTCCTTCTTTGGAGACTTGGGATCTGGAGGCACCTGGGTGGCTCGGTTGGCTAAGGACTGTTGGTTTCAGCTCAGGTCATGATCTCATGGTTCCAGGAGTTTGAGCCGCATGTCAGGCCTGCCTGAGATTCTTTCTCTCTGCCCCTCACCTGCTGTCTTTCTCTCTTTCTCTCTCTCANGATGTCGCTAAAACCCTTCTCTCATTTAAAACTCTTAAAATGGTCTGTGAGGAGGGGCGCCTGGGTGGCTTAGTTGGTTGAGCGTCCGACTTTCGCTTAGGTCATGATCTCGCGGTTCGTGGGTTCGAGCCCCGCGTCGGGCTCTGTGCTGACTGCCCCCTCAGAGCCTGGAGCCTGTTTCAGAGTCTGTGTCTCCCTCTCTCTCTGACCCTCCCCTGCTCACGCTGTCTCTCTCTATGCTAGAAATAAAATAAAAAAAATATTTTAAAAAAAAGGTCTGTGAGGAGACACCATAGTTTTTGTTGAGATAACATAGTGTCCTATTGAAAATGAAGAGAATTCATTAGGTATCTCTGGTGATTCTGTCTCCAGGTGAATGCAGGTTAACGACTTGTCTCGCAGGTTCCTTTCACGATAAGCTAGTGTTCCTGTCCCTTGAGCCCTGGCCTATGTGCTCCTTGATCAGTCCAGCAATGCCTGGGGCGATACGACTTCTAGTGTTCCTTCTTCTTCCTGAACTGACCAGAGATGGACACTGGCTTCACCTTATGAATTAATATTGTCTCCAAGATGCATTTTTCTGATGGAAAAAAAAAAACCCAGTTATATAACAGCGTATAAATAATATTCCCTTTTTTTAACTTAAAAAAATATATATATATAGTTGTATGAGGACCAAGGGCGGACGACCCCAAGATGGGCCGCTTTGGCATGAACATTATTTTGACTTCAAAGCAATCAGAACTCTCAGATTCAAGAAAAGTTCTTTCCCTTCCCTACAACTGCCTGCCGGCACCAGGAAGGGAGCCATTAACAAAGATTCCTCTTTACACAAGAAACTGATCTGCATAACACGGCAATCCTTGTTTTCCAAACATCTCTCACCTTCCTGCTAATGGTCATCTTCCTTTTTGTATCTCCAGACCCCAGTGCTCTCCTTGGCCCCCGTAAGCATTATGTTGCCTGGCTGTCTTTATAATTTCATGTCTATGTAGATTTCCTGTATGTAGGATATTAAATTTGATTTTATCTTGTTAATATGTTTCATATCAATTTGATTCTTTGTCCAGGTGGAAGGATCTTGAAGAGCAGAGGAAATTCTTCCTCCCTCACATTTGCATACATTTACTTGTGTGTGCACAGAACATCTCTGGCAGAACATTTGTTCCAAGGAGAAGATAGGTACCTGGCACTAGGCATGAAAATCATCATATTCCCTTTTATAATTTTTGAACAACTTATGTATATTGCCTAATCAAAACAATTAAAATTTGAGAACAAAAAGCCTATGACTTTCCTGGAAATATAGAAGGAAACATAATCCACAGAATGTGTAGGGAGATCACCTTAAATAATGAGAGGAAACATTTCTTCCATTTTTAAGGACCAGAAAGAGAGAGAAGTAGTATTGATTTGGTGGTAGGAGATTGAAGCGTTGAAGAAATGATCTGTTTGAGGCTTTAAAAAATAAAGAGGTTTTTATTTTTTATTTTTATTTCTTTATTTTTTTAATGTTTTATTTATTTCAGAGAGAGAGAGAGAGAGAGGCAGCATGAGCAGGGGAGGGTCAGAGAGAGAGGGAGACACAGAATCCGAAGCAGGCTCCAGGTTCTGAGCTGTCAGCACAGAGCCCGGCGCAGGGCTTGAACCCACAAACCGTGAGATCATGACCTGAGCCGAAGTCGGACGCTTAACTGACTGAGCCACCCAGGCATCCCGTTTTTATTTTTTAAAGGTGAACGCAAAGTCCTGAGAGTATTAGGAGTTCAGAAGGGGATGGAGCCAGAGAAGACGGAATTGTTGCGGAGACTAGGAGTGGACTGACTGTGGGAATGTGGTCAAATCCAAGGCCATATTGAGGGCCAAGTTGACATTGGTTATTAGAGATCCAAACTGGTTCGTAGCTGCTCAGTTGTCCAATTTGACTCTAAGGGTTATCTGGTTGGAGTGAGAGTTCAGTGAAAGTGAAATGTTTAACTGTTCACTTTTGCATGCTGACTATTAGGAACACTGAGGCAGAGATGGTCTCTGAGTTGGAGGACAGCCACCTTAAGAACTGGTGATTAAGCTGACCGGTCACGCCACCCATTTAGGGAAAAATGCCCAATTTTTACTGTTTGCTACCATCTGTCACACAGAAACAAGAACAAATTTACAGGGATTTGCTTACACAGAAGCAATACCTATTCTATTTGGTTTTCTTAAGTTCTCAGAAATGTGTTGAGATTCTGAAGAGTTTAAGCTCCATCTATAAAACTATAAACAGGTTGTTGGCCTACTTGCTTATTCTTCATGTTAAATCCAGTATCATATGAATCTGTTTTGAGAGGTTTTCAAAAGGAACTTTAAAAAGTGTACTCCACTGAGTTTTTAAAATATTCCACCATTTAAACCAAAGCTAGAGGTAGAACTACATCCCGAATCGTGCTGATTTAAAATTATTAAAATGTGAAGAGCAGAGAGCTAGTTGTGACGTATTAACCTAACCATTAAAAAATTGAAGCACAAAAAGTAATAACACGTTATTTTTTTAGGCTTTTCACTGCAAATATTATACTCTGAAAGATTCTGCTCGCTAGAATTGCTTTTTGAAGATTCTAATTTTTGTGATTGAAAATAAATGTATTTTCTCAGGAATTTAATTTCCAGATGTAGCTAAAACCCTTCTCTCATTTAAAACTCTTAAAATTATATGGGAGAAGACACAATAGTTTTTGTTATGATAGCATAGTATCCTATTGAAAATGAAGGTAATACTCATTCCCTGTAAGTCTGTTGTTGCAAATCTACTTAGGAAGTGCTTTAAAAATCCCTTACTTTCATTCTTTTGCCTATGGAGATAGTTCCTTTTCAATGACCAAGCATTACCTCCCGTAGTGATCTTTAAATAGCAACAACAAAAAGATGGTTTCTTTGAAGTTGTCATTTGGAAAAGGTATTTTCCTTGTGCTAGGCTCAGAGTAAAGACTGCATTGACAGCCTTTTGTGATTAAGTCTTAGTTCTCTTAAAATAGATACTCTTCAGTATTTGTACGGGAAAATATAAATTGTGCATTTTGGCTTTTTGTATAAATCCAGTGGAATATTCCCATTGCATTGACTAGGACTCACACTTCGGAAGAATTATGAAAACACAAAACACTTTGCATTAAAGCGATATCGCCAATTTAATAGTAAACAAATAATGGCAAAATATGTTTAAAGTACATACTGTTTCATTATCCCGGTGGCACTAAAAAGGTAAGGCTATTTATAAAATTGAAAGTAGAAGCTTGAAATGTGTACAGTATTTTTTTAAAAGTTTGTTTCTGAATACAGTAACACCAAGGTACTTTTTGAATCAGAGAATTCTTAGATCTAAAAGGGTTCAACCTTCATTTATTTTATACACAAAGAAACTTAAGTTCAAAGTCTTCAAGTAACTAGTTCAAAACTACACAGTGTTATCAACTGAATTCCTTCAGCTGAACCTTACAAATAATCTCAGGAATAGTAGTTTAAACACAGAAAGATTTACTTTCTTATATAATGGAAAGGCTAGAAGTAACCAAATGCTGGTGTTAACTCAGCTGATAAACAACATCTAAGGCCTAGGCAATTTCAGTCTTTCTGCCATGGTGTCTATAGGTCTCTGAGTCTCTGTCTTCATGACCTTCAATGCTCATGGTCACAAAAAGGCTGCATCAGCTCCAGGCATCGTGGCTGAATTAAAGGCAAAAAGATGGGAGAATTAGAAGTCAATAACATCTCTTCACCAGTAAAGAGAAACTCCCCTGCCCCTCCCCGAAACTTCTAAGAGACCTCCCTCATGTTTCTTTGGCCAGGACTAATACACGTGGCTGCTTCTAATATGGGCCTTTCTAGCCTTCTGTACAAATCATTTTAGGAATGATTGCAGGATTGGCCAACCAACAATGTCAGTCATGCACAGCTACTGTGATTTTAGGAAAGGATTTTCCTTATAGTTAGAAATTAGCCAATTGTACCTAAATACTCTGAGATGGAAAATAATTCAAGAATGCCTAAATTGCCTAAAGTAGAATTATTTCAGAATAATGGAGACATAATTAGTATATGTGTCTCCTTCTCTATACTGCCATTATTACTACTACTACTATCACTACTACTACTATCATCTTACTTGAGGCCAGGAACTTACTTTTCTTTAAAGGTCGAAATTATTGGGACACATGCATCTTTTTTCAGAAGGATTTTAGGTCTTCTTTAAAGAGCAAATCAGGCCTAGGAAGAACCCTCTCCACTAAATATTGTTCTGGAAGGAAATGGGCTCAACATGCTTACCAATTCTCACCTAAGTCAAGAACCTCCAGTCCCCTTACTTCACCATTTTTCTTTATGAAAGGCACGCATAGCAGAAATGCACTAGGAGACTGTGTCACCCAAGCCATGTTTGCTCCGGTAGGTGCCAGTCACAAGGCATCTCACAACCATATTAAAAGTTAAGATTTATCTGCCCTTCTGCTTTTGACTGTGAGAGGCTGTAATGAGTCTTTAAAGAAAACTAGAATGAAATGAGGTTGTGACCCCTCGGTCTTCATGAAGTGACACAACAGAAAGTATGGTTGTCCAACTGACTTTTTGCTCTGTGAAATCTGTCACTCCACTCAGAACAGGCTCAGGGTCCCCGACTTACAATACAGCCAGCAGCACGCTAATAGTAGCAAGACCACAGGCATTGGTGTCAGAAAACCAAGACTTTGTTTGTTTGTTTGATTTTAGAGAGTACACACAAGCAGGGGAGGGGCAGGGGGAGAGAGAGGGGCAGAGGGAGAGAGGCAGAGCCGGATGTGAGCTTGATCCCATGATTCTGGGATCATGACCTGAGCTGAAATCAAGACTCTGGGATGCTCAACCCACTGAGCCACTCAGGAGCCCCAGAAAACCAGGTTTTAAAGCTCCATTTCCCAACTCACTAATACCCCAGGAACATATCTGAACTCTATTTCTTCCTTAAAATGGGTACAATAATTATACCTACTTGAACTATCTGTTTTGAGAGTCATGTCAGGTGTTACTTAAGCATTTTATAAATGAGAAGGCCAGTTACAAATGCATTATCTTGTTATTTCAGTAATTTCATTGGGAGCAGGTCCAATGTGGAGCCTCTTTGGGGTAGACAGTATTTTATGGGTTTATAACAAAGTTCTAAAATCTAAACAAAATCACAACTAGAAAAAAACTCGTTTACGTTTCTGTGTTTTTTGTCGTCCTTGCATTGCTTGCAATAACAACCAAGGAGTAATCAAAAAAGGGTTTGAATGTGTTCATAAATATTAAGGAGACTCCGTTTCTCGTTCATACTGAGCTTTTAAATTCTAACACCTCTAAAGGAAAGTGTATCTGGTCCACTGCTTTTGTCTTAATTCTGTCACTTTATTTAGTAAGTCCCATTGACATCAAATAAGGAAGTATTTTTATCTGGGCCCTTCTCTCATAGTACTGGAAGATGCAAGCTTGCTGCATGAAACTGTTTCACTGGTGGAAAAATGAATAGACCTCCACTTACAAATAACTGTCCACACCTTTCTATCACATTTATTTTGCAGCCATGTAGATATACTCGGAGATTTTTATACCAGAAGAATTAGAAGAACAATACAATATTTTTCATATGTGTGACCCTCTCAGAGAAGCCTTTTCTGGCCCTCCAGTCTAAATTAGGTACCCCTGGTTATTTTTTTCACATAGCAAATACTTTTCTGATTTAATGTCTAACTCAGAAGAGTATAAGCTTCACTAAGACCTTGTCTATTTTTTTAACGTGTATTTATTTATTTTGAGAGAGAGAGAGAGAGAGAGAACAGGGAAAGGGCAGAGAGAGGGAGAGAAAGTGAATCTCTGCGCTGACAGCACAGAGCCTGATGTGGGGTTTGATCCCATGAACTGAGAGCTCATGACCTGAGCCAAAATCAAGAGTCGGATGCTCAAGGTGCCCCAGGACCTTGTCTATTTTGTTGACTACTACATACATACCCAGTACTTACCAAAACATCGATGCATTCAAAGAATATTTGTTAAATGAACAAATGAATACAAGTAAAGAACACATAATGTTTGTCAATGAATATACTCCGTATTTATCCACATATTTACTCCTTCCATAAATTGGGAAGTAAAAAATAGGTAGGGAAAGAAGAGGAAAAGAGAGGGGGAAAGCGACTTAAAAGGCATTCTTGCATTGAGATTTTCTTTGGTTTTCATTTCAGATCCCAAGCCCAAAAACCTGGGCCAGGGGAAATAATGTCAGGCAGATATCGAAAGCCCAGTTCCACTGTGGCAAGGTATTTGTGGCAAGGGCAGAGACACCTTTTTGCCTATCTATGCAAACAGTCCAAACTTAAAGGAAAAAGACAAATAAGGCAAAAAGAGGAAAAGGCATCTGGGAAGCAGGTGGAAGAGTGAGTGCTCCTGACTAATTCTCCCCTTCCTTGCCCTTCATGGAGAACAGACACGCTCGCTTTCACCCTTCAGACTCAGTTCCCTTTGTCTGCCGTGGCAAGAACAGGGGCGCATTCTACTTTATACAAAGTGTTCCCCAAAGAAAGGCGATACTGCTAACTATGAAATTGATTGATGCTATTGAAGCTCCCAAGCAGCCTGTCCTAGTGGCTGTGGTTATTATCTTGAAATATAAAAAATAAGTGTATATGAAGCAATATTTTCCGGATTTTTTTCCTCTTAAAAAAAGTGCATGTTTGTGTGTGTGGGGGGGGGCGTATATTGAACATTGTGGAGCAAGAAGAATTAGCAACATTTTTGCAAATGTGATTGCTAATTGTATAAACCGTAACTCTGAGCTCCTAGGGGTAAAGTAAATTATCTCAGATGTGTTCATTGTTGGTAGGGTCCTATTTAAAGAATGGTGTCTAGATATTCAAGGATTGTGCCTCTAATTTTATTCTTTCCCCAGGATACTAGATTTCTTGTTACTCTATACCAGGGTTATAATACTTGGTATTTGAAGCATACCTTTGTTCTTAAGAATCCCTGCTGTATGTAGTCTTCAGCTCAGGGCACATATAGGGAAGTTCATGTACCCAAAGGCCTTCTAACAAGGCAAGGCAGCCCACAGTGACCTTCTGTGTCACTAATCTTCACAATTCAAAGAGGTACACAGAAAAGTTAGAACCAGAAGCCAGGAATTGCCTTTGGCCACAGGACAGCAATTCAGCTCCTGGCAGTTTGTTTGTCTCAAAATGGGAGAGTATATTGAAAAGAGGTCTTCCTTGCTTGATGGAGAATTTAAACCATAGAATTGAAGAAGAACAAAAGAAAGAGTAATTTACCAGGTTTTAAAGCTTCTCTCAGACCTTTCTCCCAAGGAGGAAGGAAGATGAGATCTTATTCCAGTCGAGAGATGTTTAGATAGCATAAAGAAGGTAATTATGTGCAACTAAATTCACATGAAGTGAGAACGGTGGCTTAACAGCCATTTACAGCTTGAATGCTCTGGAAACAAGGAGAAATTTAAGACTGAGTGATTATGCCAGTGGGTGTATTTCGTGAACTGAAAACCCTACTTCTACAGGCGTTGTTGGGTGGAATGTGGAAAGTGGAAGGTCAGTTAGTCTACCTGCAAAAGCTGAGATGTTGTGGGAGCCTCCCGGTGCCCACAATCATATACAGGGTGACCCTAAAAGTCCCTTTTCAGACCGGCTACAGTCTAACTTCTGTAAGTATGCTGGATTTAATATATTTTATTTCCTTTTTTTCTTTATAGTTAAGGGAGAGAGAGAAAGGAATCAAAACTGAATATTACTGTCTCCTCCCCACACCCACAGACAGTTTAGTAACAGAACTGTAGAACTGTAAGGGACGGGAGAGATCACACCGTTTTAACATACTTGTTTTGTGTTGATATATGCCAGAAATACAGAGAACTGAATCAACTGACCCATGGTAACACGATGTGAAAGGAAGGGTGCTGTACAGGAAAGGAGAAATACATTCAAGTCGTATCACTAAAGAGCTTGGGCAAATCAACCAATTTCTTGGAACCTTAGTTTCCTCCTCTTAAAATGAAGAGTTTGAATTACAATAATGGCTTTCAAGTGGGAAGGTGGGTGCAGGCTTCCCAGTTGAGACCCATGGGAATAAAATAATCAAGTCAATCCCTTGAAGCTCTAACACTCCAATATGCTAAGTCTGTGGCATTACAAAGCCAGTGTCTATGGATGTTCTCATTCATTTCCTTGTCGTTACGCAGTAACTTCTTTCAAAAATATAATAATAATAATAATAAAAAGAAGGAGGAGGAAGAGAAAATAAACGTTTAGATCTTGGAGAGCAAACACAAATGACAGGTTACTCTTTACCTGCTTTAAAGTCATGAAAATGTGATTGCATGATTATGTGTACACCCCTGGATTCATTTAATTACTCTGAAGATAATGACCCAAGTGAACAGAGAACAGTATTTATTTCCCAGAGGGTTGACACATTTCGGTTGGTTCATTTTGGCAGTCTTGTAGGTATATTTTCCAGCCATGCCATAGACTCAGTGAGTGTGTATTGCAATCCACATTATAGTGCAAAACCTTTGACAGGTACAAAGACTAATCTCACTGACTGTGTCAATGACCAGCAAGTCAAATTTCAGCAGAAAAAAAAAATGCTGGGAAACTGTGCATGGGTTTCAAGAAATTCCTTTTTTAAAGTACTTTTTTCTGTTTTGCTTCCTGATTTTTAAATTGATCTTCAAAACATTCTCACGTTTTTTTTCAGAAGCAAAAATTAGTATTCACTCTAAGCCTGGGTTGGCATTTAATCATTTGTATCTTTTCTGAGGATGTATTTACCAGTGGAGATCTACTGAGGGAACAAATTGGCAATTTTGATTTTGTAGCCTCACAAGAGGTTACATTTCCACCAATGTAATTTTTAAAATTAATAGACTTTATTGCTGTGAGTAGTTTACAGAAAAATTGAATGGACAGCGCAAAGAATGCCCATGTGAATTTCCATGTGCCTCCTTCCCCCTCCATTTTTCCCTACTATTAACATATTGTATTAGTGTGGTACATTTGTTACAGTGGATGAGTAAATATTGATACACTGTTATTTACTTTGTGTTGTACATCTCTGTGTTTTGACAAACGTATAATGACAATTCTCTTTTTTTGTTAGACCAGATCCAGTACACTAAATAAACTGGCATTATCTTATAGTAGCTATAAATGGAGAAATATATAAAAATTGCCTATTTGTAAAGATTTTCAATGGCTTCCTAGAATCACCAGTTACATGTTTCACTTTACCCGCCATGTTTAAAACTCATATTTACTATCTTCTCCCCAAGAAAAATTCTCTCTGCAAGTCTCTACTTCTGTCAGTGATGCAACCTTGCCATCAGCCAGAATAGCAGCTGCTTTATATGTTAGGCACACTGTGGTGCAATTAGTGCCTACGTGGGTATAAGGGTTATAAAGTTCTTTAACTAGTTTTGGCTTTCCCAGTCAGTCACAACCTAAAAGTAATAAAATTTCGTGGCAATTATATTAAGACTTGAAAACTGTAGATGGTTTTGATGTTAACCAGATGTGAAATTTCAAATACAATCTTTTACCACTCTGGGCTCCAGTTTCCTATAAAAGAGAGAGGTGTGATTAGATGATCTCTCAGGTCCTTTTCAGCTCTAATGTAATTCCTCATTGCTTCTGATTCCCTGTCCTGATGGCTTTTTCTTTACTTTCTCTCCATCCTGCAGCCGTCATCCATGTGGGTCAATTTATCTCATGCCTATGTTAGCATAACCAAATCTGGATTCTCTGGGATCAGGCTCTTTCCTACTCCAGATCATTACTCATAACCCTGGCAGGTTAATCTCCCTGAAATACTACTTTTATCATTGCATACTTGTGCTCAAAATACTGCATAGTTTCCTATTACTGCCCTATGAAACATCAAGTATTAATCCATTTGCCTCTCCTAGGGCAGAAGTTACCAACTTTTTTTTTTTAATGTTTTATTTATTTCTAGGAGAGAGAGAGAGAGAGAGAGAGAGAGAGCGTGAGCAGGAGAGGGTCAGAGAGAGAGGGAGTCACAGACTCTGAAACAGGCTCCAGGCTCCGAGCTGGCAGTCAGCACAGAGCCCGATGCGGGGCTCGAACCCATGAACCGCGAGATCATGACCTAAGTGAAAGTCGGACACTTAACCGACTAAGCCACCCAGACGCCCCAGAAGTTACCAACTTAATGCCCACACGGGCCAGGCAGGCAAGGAAAGGTGAAGCCAACAGAGTGGGTCCTGTAGCAAAATCAGAGAATGTATGTCTTACTGAAAAGGAAATTGTTAAAATGTGGCTTCCTCAGACAGCTAGTTGCCAGCTAGGTGAGCAGACTCAGTGATGCCAACCAGATCTTTCAATATTTTAAGAGAAAGGACATTTTAGATTTCTCTTAAAAAATCCCAATTTTTAAATGTTGACCACTAAATCCATATTTTCTTTGGTGATTTAGTTTTATTTGTTAATTATGTCAAAAATTCTAAAGTCAAAACACAATGACAAGTTACATTCACAGAAATATTGTTTCTACTTCTGTCCATTCCACCGTTTCATCTCTTCCCAAGCAAGTAGCTGCTCGAAGTAGTTGGCTTACCCTTCCATCATTCCTTTTTGAAAATAAAAATGTTTTACATGTATACTCTTTGCTTCATTTTCTTACACAAACGATAGCATGCTATAAACATCATTCTGACCCTTGATATTTTTACTTGTTGCATTCTGGATCCATAACAGCAAACAGATATCTTTCTCAATCCTTTAGGCGATTACATAGGATTCCATTGTTGGGATGTACCATAGCTTATTCCAGAGGTCAACAAAAGTATAGCCCAAGAGCCAGATCTAGACTGGGATCTGTTTTTGTACAGACTCAAAACTAAGAATGAGTTTTATGTTTTTAAATGGATGAAAACAAAATCAAAAGAAGAAGAATATTTTATGACATGGATGTTATATAAAACTCAAATTTCAGTGTCCACAAATAAAGTTTTATTGAAACACAGCCACATACATAAGTTCATGTTTTATGGCCGCTTTTATGCTCTGACTATAGAGCTGTGTATTGCAATGGAGGCCATATCACTGCAAAGCTTAAAATATTTACTATTTGGCCATCTATAGAAAGTTTGGCAATCTTGGCTCGTTTTGTCAGTCTACTATGAATAGATGTTTTGGTTGTTTCCAATTTATGGCTATTCTAAATGATGCCTTAAAGGGCAGACTTGGACATAAATCATTTTGCACTTTTGCCAATATATCTTTATAACAGATACCTAGAATTGGAATTGCTATATCAAAGGGGTAAATGCATATGTGATGGCACTAGATTTTGTCAAATTCCTCCCTGTGGGGATTGTATGAGCACCTGTTTAGCCACAGCCTCACCGACAGAGCACATCATCAAATGTTAGTTTAAGCCATTTTAACACACTAGAAAATTCCAACAAAAATAGATCTAAACATAGGATCCACCCATTTCAGATCTACAATGTATTATTAGGTTGTGCTGTGCATGAGGGTGTCTGGCCCTTGGGGTGCAAATGGAGACTGAAAGGCACCCGATCCACCTGTTTCTGCCATTGTGCAAGCCTGCCTGCCTCCCTGGGGGAGAGAGTCACCTAACTGGTGACTAACTGGTTCAGCCTAATTGGTCCAGCCAGAGAGAGTCAACATTTTCTAGTCTATTCATTGGAGATGACTTCTTGTAATTTATTGCTATGGGGACTGGGTGGCGAGACATCGGTGGTGAAGGGTAGGAAAATGGGAAAAGGAGGTGCCTCTATAAGTTATGACCCCAGTTGTAGGCTGTTCAGATGCAGAACTCATTTCATCTACCTATTTATTTTCCTACTCTCTTCTAGTAGGGCACACTGGCAGCCTACGTCCTTTAAGGTCCAACTAATTCAGATCCTATCTTCTCAGCAAAGTCTTTCTCAATCACTCCCATTAATCCCTCAGTCAGTCAGTCAGTCAGTCAGTCATGTTGTACCTTACAGTGTGTCACCAAACTGGTTCATTTTCTTGATTGGTTTATCTTATCACCTTTGCTTTTTCCATCTTCCCTAATTCAGATTTCTCTCCATCTTCTCCATCTCCCTCTAACATAGCAGAGTGTTAGGTATATAGCTGATGTTTAACATCCTTGGTGGACAAGAGTGAAAAGACACACCGTGGAAAAATGCACCAAAATTTCCAAAATCGCATCCAGAAAACGCTTGAAGGATTAGCTGCTGGAGTGGACTTCTGCATCTGAATGGAGTCTGCTGTTCTCCTCTCAGATCAGAAGAGGGGATAGCCTGTCCGAGATGAGTGTGAATTGTGGTTAAGAGAAGCTGAGGTCAGGGCCTTGAGAGCAGCAGCCAGTATGAGGACATGGCGGAGGGGCCAGGAGCTGAGAACTCAGGACGGTTTGACTGGTGGAATACTAGGTGCTGCAGGGTGACTGTTTCCAGACAGAGGGCCACCCGTGTAAGGGGACTGGGTTGGTCTGGCTGGGTTGTAGCTGTGTCATGAGAAGTCAGGACTGACGGTCTGGGGATCAGCAAAACTTTAAGATCTAGATAGGAAATAACGTAGCCTTCGCAGGCCCTGGGGCCTCTATTGCAGCTACTACTCAGCTACTCAACTGCTGTTGTGGTGCAAAAGCAGCCACAGACAACAGGTAAATGAACGAATGGGGCCCATGTGATGATAAAGCTAGGGACACGGAAATTTAAATTTTATATAATTTCAGATGTCACAAAATGCTATTTTATTTTTTTCAACCATTTAAGAGTACACTATCTACAACAAATCTGTGTTATAAATTTGGCACTTGCTGAGCGACTAGATCTTCACCGTTCCCAACACTGGAGGAAATGATAGTGTGACATAGTACAGGGGTTAGCCAATGCTATGGTGGCAATCATATTGCAGTATAGATGTATCAAATCTACCCTAAACTTACTCAATGTTGTAGGTCAAATATATCTCAATAAAAGAAAAACAAAAGTGTAAAAACTATTCTGGGTTCACAAGCTGTACAAAAACGGTCAGTGGGCTACAGTTTGTGTATCTCTGGTCAAAAGGCTCAGTGCTGATCTAGGGAGAAGCTGAGTAATCATTTCAGTCCATGAAACGAAACATTAGTATGTTTGAATTGGGCTGTTTTTGGAATACTTTTCTTGTACAAAGATTGGGGTGCTTGGTCATTTGCAAGAGAAAATTATTATTCCTGTTCTTCCTCATAAGATAGCAATGATAGTTGTAACCATTTGCTGAGCACCTACTATGTGTCTGAAACCTTGCATAGCTTAGCTCATCCCCACAATAACCCTATAAGGCTCAAAAGATTCTGTAATTTACTTGATATATAGCTGGTTAGTAACTAATCCAGGATTCAAACAGCAAAACAGAGCCATCTGCACATGTACAAATGAAAATAGCTTGAAATTGTATAAAGGCCTATTATTTTAATAAGACCACCAGATAAAACTCAGGACCGAATAACAATAAATCACACTCTCATTTACTGCTGTGACTCTAAAATGTTATTTGTAAGGTGAGGTTAGTAGCCTATGGCAATAGAAATGTCTTATGTTGGACCTTCATCAGTATGATGTGATGGTCAACAATGAGTTGTAGCTCCTCTTCTACAAAACTCTAGTGTTGGAGTGGCTCTAAAATATGTATTTGAAAACATGAACTATCTATGCATCAGTCTACCCATAAAAGAGAAGACAGTGACACATACACCAACCTAACACTTTTTATCAATGAATGATAAAGGAAACTATTTCACAAATGCCTTTTCTTCTTTACACTTCTATGATTTACATAATGCTTACACATATACTATTTTTTACCATGATATATATAACTCACTGCAACCCTGGTTGGTTGGAAGGATAGGTATTGTTATTCCTATTATATAAATGGGACCCTAAAGCTCAGTGAAGTGACATGAGTGATTGAAGATGGAAGAGATGGTCTACAGAGCCAGATCTTAGACCAGGACCAGCCTCACAGGAGTGCTACCTGTACAGATGCATAGGACCCTGAACTTTTTATATTTTAAATTTTCAATAATTTGTTAATAAAGGCACCCACATTTTTATTTTGTACTGGGTCCCTCAAATTATATGGCCAGTTCTGCCTTAAACCAAAATCTTATTACCATGTGTTCTATATTCTTTTTTCATTCTCTAAGAATTCTTAAGATGTTTATATATGGGGACACCAAACTAGACCATGGCATGTTTAATCCATTAGTGGCATGTTTAATCCATTAGCTTTGGAGTTTATTCATAATCAGTCATTTACTGTCTTTAGAAGACAACAAAGAGGTCCTCTTCAAAATCCTGATGAAAAATAATTTTCTACCTGGAATTCGAAGCTTATGCAAATTATCTATCAAGTGTGGGGTAGGGAGTAGAAGAAAAACATTTTCAGCAAAGGTTCAATTTTGCCTCCAGCAATACAAGGAGCAAATAAGAAATAGGTCATGAAATCCAGGAGATGGTGGCTGCAACCCAGGACAGTAGTCGAGGGTGGTCCAAAGACAGGGATGCTGGAGAGCAGTAGCCTCAAACGAAGCAGAAAGTTGATATGGGAACTTTCTATAGTTGGGGTAGGAAAGAGAGGAGGAACTCATTTGATAAGTACTTAAGAGGATGAGACTCCAGAAAAAAAAAAAAAAAAAGATGGTTGTAAGAAGAACTTGCAAGAGCAAAGTAAAATAATCGGGAATTTCCAGAACCAAACTGAAAAGCTGTGTAAGAAAGGAATTGGAAGCTTAGTTCAACTGGCTATAGTACAACTACTTGACTCTGCAGTGAAACTTCATGTATACTCCAAATACTGTTGTGTTATTTAATTTCAACCAATATAATCACAGCAGGAGGAATGGGGGAGGGGTGATGGTGGTTGTGTTGTAATGGTTAAATCCTCATTTATCATAGAAGGGCATAAATAGTAGCTAACGTCGTTGATAAATCAAGAGTAGCAATATAAGCATACTATTTATAAATACAAAAGCTAGCAGTTAAGGAGACGTTGTCCTAGGGAACAGTACCTGGGGTTGGGGTGGTATGGAGAAAGACATTATTGAGATTCATTACAACCCTTTCAGCCCTATGTGATTTTTGTAAGCATATGCATGCATTACTTCTAGGCAAATATGATATTTAAAACAAAATCTCATTTCAAAGTTGGAGTTCCACATCAGTCATTATAACAATAGGAATGAGGAGACTGGCTGGGCAGTAATCTTTTCAGGTCACTCTGATAGGTATACTATGAGCCTCCGTTTCTTTCTTTTTTTTTTTAATTTTTATACTTTATTTTTGAGACAAAGAGAGACAGAGCATGAGCAGGGGAGGGCCAGAGAGAGAGGGAGACACAGAGTGTGAAGCAGGCTTCAGGCTCTGAGCTAGCTGTCAGCACAGAGCCCAACGTGGGGCTCGAATCCACAAACTGTGAGATCATGACCTGAGCCGAAGCCGGACACTCAACCGACTGAGACACCCAGGCGCCCCTATGAGCCTCTGTTTCTTAAACTACCCCATGTGTTCTAATTCTGACTTTCCTGTTGGAGGTGTTTTAAAACTTAATTCGCTAATACCTATAAAGGGATTTCACGTGCTTAGATGAAAGGCTTAGTCAATGTTGAAGCTATTTTTTCTAATGAGAAATTTTAGGGTACATTTAGCTATGACTTTTATTTGACATCAAATGACAAAGAAATATAGGAACTGAACATTAGAACTACCACTGTAACATTCTATTATAGTGTGCTTTACTTTAAAAACTCTAGGTATTTTTACAAATCAAAGGAAAATAAGATTTTTGTACTTCTTAGAGGTCACCAAAATGAAGAAGGAATAAAATATAGATAATAGTTAAAGGTAAATCAATTTTTAAATGGAACTAAATGCGCTCTGAAGACATATACAAGATTAAAAGTTTAATGATTTTAACATATCTCATGTCATTACCTGGTATCTGATGGCATTTAAAAAAGGCATAAAATTTAAATAACATTTATTGAGCACCTGCTAGGTGCCAGACCATTTTGCTAACTTCTTTCAAATACATAATATCTTTCAATCCATCCCATCTCAATTGTGCAGGTAAGGAAATAAGTTTCAGAAGTGGTAAGTGACTTGTTGAAAATTATACAGGTAATGTGGTGAATTTATAGTTTAACTCATGGAATCTAATTCTAATTCTAATTTGTGTCCAACATGCCATGAGATTTTCAGTTTAAAGCACATGAAACACAAACGAAGACAATGAGAGTGATCATAAGAAGAGGGTACAGTGGCAGGTGTCTCAAATTACCACCGAATTTAAAAAGCTGTGAATTGGCAAGTTAAACTTGAAATGTTCAGAGTAAAATTGGGTTTGGTTTGATCAAAGCAGAGGTTAAAGCTGAAGAATAATTTGGGGGAGATTTAGACTCAGGCTTTTGTCAAATAACAGGAATAATAATTTGAACTTCTAGATTAGTTCATAAGGTGTGGCACACTTCTTAAGGTGCGGCCCTTGGATTTGTAGCATCAATATTACCTGAAAACTTACTGGAAATGGCGGGGCACCTAGAGGGGCTCAGTTGGGTAAGCATTCAACTTCGGTTCAGATCATGAATTCACAGTTTACAAGTTCAAGCCCTGCATCAGGCTCTGTACTGAGAGCTCAGAGCCTGGAGCCTTCTTCAGATTCTGTCTCCCTCTCTCTCTGTCCCCTCCTCTGCTTGCATTCTGTCTCTCTCTCAAAAATAAACATTAAAAAAAAAAAAGAAATGCAATTTATTGGGTTCCAGTGTAGACTAAGAGCAGTTCTTCTTAACCTTTAGATGCACCTGGACAGGTAGATACAACACAGATTCTTGGTTCCCCTCACCGCCCCCCACCCCCATCCAGTCATTCTGATTCAGTTGGTCTGTGATGGGAATCAAGAATTTACATTTCTAATAGAATCCTAGTGATGTTGATGCTGCCGTTCTGCAGCCCATATTTGCACTTGAATTACAGTTCACTGAATCCCATTGTAGGTTGCCAACTAATATTTGTTCAAAGAATGAACAAATGAATGAATGAATGAATGAACGAATGAGTGAGTGAACTTTTTCTCAAGGAGAAGCAATTGGGACAGGAAAGTGGATATATAGATATAAAGGTTAAAACTGAGAATCAAGGGAGGTAGGTCAAGCAGATAGCTCTGAGTCAAGGGGCTTGGTTTCAGGGTTATACACAGAGAAGATAAGGTCCTCATAAAATACTTAATGTTTGGGGATGATTGGGAATTTCTCTTAGCAGCCCTAATTTGGTTTCATCCATCCTGCATCTGCTATGTGTCAGACATGGCAAGGGAGGGGACCTTTTTCTATCCAATGACCACAACTACTTTTATCCAAGGCTCCAAGAATCACTGGAGGAAGCAGGGAGCACATGGAAATTAATTTCTAATTTTTAGCGAATTCTTTATTTCTCAAAGGCATTCCCAAATGGGGTGGTTTGACTAAAACCCTGACAGCTCTTCTCCAAACCTCTTGCTTTCATGTTAGCATAAAGCAGCAGTGCTGGAGGACATATAATAANTTCTCATTGCCATGTATAAAAAATAAAATTCTAAAGTAAAGATTTAAAACTTAGAAACAGTTAAACATAAAACATATTTTGTTCCTAAACTAAATCTCATACCCCAACACCTTTCCACTATTTCCAATTTCTTTCCCAAAGTTGGTAAGGAATGCTGAAGTCACATTTTCAGATTCAGTTGGAAATATCTGTTTTCCAGAAAAAATGATCAGACAGACATGTGTAGATTCTTTGTTATTTGAAGGTCATATTTAACAGAAACAAATACCTCCATAGCAGAATTGGGAAATCAACAGAATAGTGGATCTTGTGGTAATAGGTATAGAGAACAATGTTTCCTTTTCTTTCAGAAAGAGGCCTGGAAACTCATAGAATTATAGTGGGGAGGGACTCCTGGGGAGCTCAAACCCTTTGCATTCAAATCAGAGGAGGGAATAAGCAACAGGGAAATGACTAAGTTTGGTTATGCATCCTAAATAGTGAAAGGTAAATAGAAATACAACCCCCAAAGCCTCTGAATTGAGAGAAGCCTGTGGAAGAAAGGACTCTTCTCTAGAGGAGATACTTCTCAATTAGTCAAGGATATTGGAAATGGCTCAAATGTTGGCTTATGAATCTATCTTGTTATACCCAGATCGCAGTATCCACACCGACCAGAGACCACCAGGGAGACCGAGTCACACATGCAAAGGCAAAGGGCTTTATTACAGGTTCGAGCTAGGGCTCACAGACTTCACCAGCGCATGGATCCGTGCTGAGAGCCCTGAACAAGGGCAGAGTAGGGTTTTTATGGGGTTTGAGACGGGGGAGTTACAGAAGTTGTGACATGGGAACAGTGATCCATTCATAATTATTCAACATCATTGACAGCGGGTTTGACCATACACGTTGTCTAGAGTATTCGTTACTTTTGGCGGGATCCAATTACAACATTTAGAGTACCTTTAAATTCAGCCAATCACAGAGCGAGCCTAGGGTCTTGTTCGGTGACTAACAGGTTAACTTTAACATTAGGTAACAGGGTCCTATCTGTAGTTTCTATCTCCAGGCCTCTCCCTTCACGATGTGGAGGGTGGTCGCTGGCCTTTCTTGATTGGGTGTTGCAAGGGTGGTTACCCCTGCCTTGGGCAATGTGTAACTACCTGATAGTTTCGGGGAAGTCGAAACTCAGGCCTTCTAGTTTAGAGGGGAAACTTAAAGCCTGTCATGGAGTCAGTTTGGTTTAGACGTTTAGACTTGTGGCCTTACAATCTTACTTTGGGTTTCTCCAAAAACAGACTCAAGAAATCAAATTGAAGTGATTTATTTGAAGGATGATCTTAGATCACCACTGGAAAGATGATCACTTCAGTGCGGAAGTAAGGGAGACAGTTCTGGGAAGGTAGCCCGTAAGTGCGCCTTATCAAGCAAGTGACTGCACGCTAACAGGAGTTGAGTCTTGCTGGAGAACTCTGGAGTCAAAGGAAAACACATGCTTCGTAATTCTCCCACCAGTTGCAACAATCAGTGGTTAGTTAAGGGTAGGATGAGGTAGGTGGGGTAGAGATTCATTCTTTAGCACTACTGGGCTGCCATGCATATGGGCAGAGATGGTTCCACTCAGAGTCAACTGCTAGATTTACACAGCCCAGAGCAAAAGGAGAATGTAGAGCCCCTTGCTCAAAAAGCCAGAAAAAGTGCTTCTTTTTCTCTCTCTCATTCTCTGTCATGATTTGTATGTGCATGTTGTATGTATGTATGCACGTGTGTGCATATGCATGTGCGTGCGTGTGTTTGGGTACATGGGATGTGTTGTATGCATGTGCCTGACCCTGACTCTCACCCCAATTTGTGCCCAGGCCCCTGACATGGGCAGAGTGGAAGAATCACCGGGTCAGGGTAAGGGAGAGGCAGAAAAGTAGCAAGAGGAGAGTGCGGAGTATGAGTGAGGCTCTGAGCCGCTTGGACATGTTCTATATATCCCACCAGAATTCACTTCCAGAACACGAAAGTTCAAGACACACTTACTAAGAATTTCAATATAGGAACTGTGGAGAGTTAAACCCGAAGCATGGGACTGCCTTCTGAGGAGAGGAACTTGTATGACTGCACTGGTCATACCCTAGAAGAAGCCAGCCCTGATTCTGCCAGCCAGGTGAGCCCTCTGGCAAAGAGATGAAGATGCTGGTAGACTAGAGAACTACAGTGGTAAAACCTAAGAGGTTATTATGGATGGGATGCCAACAGTGCGTGCTACAGATTCAAAGATTTAAACTATAGACACCCTCTCCTGTAACTAATTTTACTTTTCCAATGAGATCATAGAATGTTCTTTAATTGGTCCTGGACAGAATTACTCTAATACCTCCAGATAATCTTTCCTTTTGGCTCAGTCCCATATATTAGGGATTAACATTGTCACATCTTGCATCAGAAGGCATGCTAACATGTACAGTTTTCCCAAATAGGTTCAATCATATATTGAATACATTTCTTGAGCTCCTATTATGTGCCAGACATGGTGGTAGGTGCTAAGAATATAGTGATGAACAAGACGGACAAGTTCCTTATAATGGAGATCATGTTTCAAGTTTCTTTCAATCAAGGGAACTTCTGCTTGTATCTCACTGAAGGTTTTCCCACATTGTGGAAGCAGTGCTAGTATTCAGAAAGGGGAAGTGATATCCTTATTTCATGTCCATTGTAGTCCTTGAGAGTTATTCATGAAAATGCAATAGCTACATTTTCCTACTGTTTAAATCCATTTAGATTCCTTGCTGAGCTATAAATTCAGAGTGAAGTCCCTTGGGTTAATTATAGATTTTGTAAAAATAGTTTTTTCTATTTTACTTGATACAATCACAAGCTCACCAGCATACCATCCAGGAAAGCCCATAAGCAGTTGTTTTTAATATACTATAGTTTCTAATTATTTGGTATAAAGAACAAAGCTTCATATTAAATCATCTGTAGTCCCTCACCTAATTCATAGGGCTCACTTTTACTTATCCAGGTGAATTAAATCAGAAACTTAGTTTCCATTTGGGACTCCATTATGATAATCTTAAAACTGGTCCTGAACATTTAGATTGTAATTTCACTCCCATGCACCTTTAAAATATGAAAATAGCACTGTATTGATGGCTTCTCTCTCTCTCTCTTTCTCTTTTTCTACTCTATCTCTGGTGTGAAAAAGATTTTAAGAAATAACTCCTCCACACCAACAAGGCTTTCAGAACTGTGAAAGAAAAATCACATCATGAAACAAAATAATTCTCACTTTGTTCCTGGAAGAAAATGGTCATTGTTTCTTATCTCTGGGGTAGTTCTTGGTATGATGGGTGAAATGGCAAGAATAATTGAGAAAAATAGCTATGTGTATCACAAAAGCCAAAATGAATTTTTTCTATTACATAAATAATCATCAGCTCTTACTGACAGTTGATATTATATATTCAGAGAAGAGGTGTTTGTATTCCTAGATACGATATGAAAAGCCTCTTATCTCTCCTTCACCATATTTGTAGTGATTCAAAATACTATTTGCAGCATGCACTATGTGTACTGTACATATAAAGATGCAATATATCTTAGAACACACCTGTTTCCAGTGAGGCTGTTAGTAGACCACACATCTGATTGTGGAAGATCACAAATAGCTTGCTTGAAAAACATCAAAAGCAAAATCACATGGAAATCTGATTTATAACTTAAGCTGTATGTATATTTCATTGATAAAATCATACGAAAAGAAACGGTTTAGACATTTTAAATGCCATTTTGTGCCACTTTAGAACTTTTATTTTCAACATCATAATACAGAAAACTAATTGCAAAACATTGCACTAGTGAAAAATGGCAGTAAGGGAGACAGTTTGCCCTTTCTCATTTATGAAACCTCTAAAACCGAAGGAACGTGGAGGAAATCCTAGACTAGCCAAAGTCTATTTGAACAACATAAGTATTAAACTAACTTTGACCTATGTTTGATGTCTCTTTTTTTTAATCATGGTATTGCAGAGCCTCCAGCTCCTGCAAAGTTTCCCACACTTACTTCTGTGGTTTCCCTGGGGTTTTCCATCATGCCCAAGTCCCATCAGCTATTATCACATGGCACCTTCCATTTTCTTTATCTCCAGCTTCCTTATCTCCAAAGGGGACTTGCATCTGAAGATGTCTGATGCTGAGGGGTCTGTTGTCTAGAGGCCACATGCAGGTGGCCCAAGACACCTGGTCAGGCTCCCATGGATGTCCTGCTCACCTCTTGCAGGCTGCTGTCCTGGGGGTGGGGCCTTCATTCTTTCTGGACATTGTTCTCTTTGGCCGGTTATATCATTTTCCTACTAAGTCCTCCTTCAATTGCTAAGACGGAATCCCCCAAGAGGTCACAATTTCCACTAATACTGAAGTATCTTCTCTCCCTCCTGCTGTAAGTATATTCTCTGCTGAGCTTTCATTTTCCTAGTGCTTGAGTCCAAAACCCTGAGTCATTCTGATTCTGCCTTTCCGTTCACACCCTGTATCTAATCCGTAAGTAAACCCTCTTGAATCTGCCTTTAAATATATCCCAAATCTGACCAGTTTTCACCCCATCCATCTCTACCACCTTAATCCAAGTCTCTATCACGTCTTGCCTGGGCTATTAGAATAGTTTCGAAGTGGTATCCTTATTCCAACTTTACCACTAACACGGCAGCTGGAGTAATCATTAAAAACCCACGTCATGCGTCTGCTCTGAATACCTTTTATGTTCTCTGTCTCACTCAGAATGGCCCCAAAGGATTTCCTTTGTTTTACACAGCCCGTGGTGATCTGGTTCCTGGCTACTAATATTTCATTGTCTTCACCTCCTCTCGCTTACTCACCCCTCAACCCCAACTCCTACGTTCATGAAACTTCTTCCCTCACTTCATTTTCTGCTTTCTGCAATGGTTACTCCCTCAGAGAGGCCCTCGGAAACCTGGCCATCTTATAAAAATAGAATGCCTTTCCCTGTCCACTTATATTCCACTCTTATTAATTCCTTAACTGACTTTTTCATATCAGCACTTCCTGACACCTGATACATTAAATATTTCTTGATATATTTGTTTATGATCTGTCTCTCCAAATAGAAGGTCAGTTCTGTGAAAGTAGAAATGTGATTTGTTTTGTCCAATTACCGTGTCCCCCAAATCTGGCTAATAGTAGGTGCTCAATAAATGTGTTGACTAAAAAAAATTGGGTAGGTCATCTTCCTATAGTGATGGGTGACTAGTGGGACAAAATTCTGATATGTCTAGATATTTGGCTAAATATTATAATAATGGCATTGCAGCCTACTCTTACTCTAAGCTATTATAATCAACAATAATACTACTACCAATGATTGAAAAGTATGTATTTGGTACTCAATGAACAGCTTCAAATATTTGGCTATGTTTTAGGGAAAATTTGGCTACAAGTCTGTGTAGCTGTAATAAGAATACCTTGATATGTGATATCTAAATTATATTCACCATAAATCATGTAGAGGAGAATATTTAGCTATTAATTTTTAATTCAATTATGTCTAAGGTTTTTGACAAAAGTTATATTTTATAGTTTTCCTTTCAAAGTTAAGTAACTAAGAATTATGTTACAGGGAAACAGAAGTCTTAAAAAGGAAAATTTCTCACTCTGTTTGTAAGCCTAGAAAAGGAGAAAATTTTATAAATAAAAAGGACTTCTTGTTGCTGTTTTACATGGCTTACATAGTTTTACAGTAAGTGTGGATGTGTTTCCCTGACTTTCTCCTTTCTAATCAAAGTAATGATTTTTCTGTATGAATGACAGCGTGTTTAAAACCTTCTTCAGAATAATGTAATTTAAATGAATCTATTTAAAAATTGGTCCTTTGTCTGTAGGAAAGCTTGATTAGGTCTAAAAATCTATCCAAACACAGATTTTTTTTTTGGAAATTCTTATAAAAATTTTGTTAACATCCTTACTAACTCAAAATGGTTTTCTTTTTTATATCTTTTTATTTTTTTAATGTTTATTTATTTTTGAGAGAGAGAGAAAGCATGAGCAGGGGAGGGACAGAGAGAGAGACACAGAATCTGAAGCAGGCTCCAGGCTCTTAGCTGTCAGCACAGAGCCTTACACTGGGCTTGAACCCACACACTGTGACATCATGACCTGAGCCAAAGTCAGTCACTCAACGGACTGAGTCACCAGGGTGCCCTCCAAAATGGTTTTCTAACCTAAAATTAGCTTCATTAATTCCTGGACAATATTACTAGCTCTTAGCTAAGAGCTCTTGTAGATCAACAAGATCATGTGAGAAGCAGGGAGAGGGATGTAGGAAAAAAAAGAAACAGAGCAAGTAGGCCATAAAACACATAGTAATCAATTCCCTATGTTAACTAGCATTTATAACATCCCTTTGAAGTCCTCAGAAGTTCCATACCTGGGAAAAATATGAAGGTAAGAAAAATGAGATATGAATGAAAGATGATCTTCTGGAATGTAGAATACCAGTCTGAAAATCCTTAGGCTGGGGAAAAACTTAACTCTGAACATGTCAATTCTGGTTCTTGAGTTAGGCAACTTCATTAAACAAGCATTGTCTGTCATTACTAGAGTATCGTTTCTGCACTGCTGATTACAGGGAATTCCATAATTAGAATCTTCAGTTGCAAAAGAAAAATTATTATAATACTATTGTAGTACTTTTCACCTGAAAAATGGAAACTGCCATCTTTTATCAGGGAATAAGGTAATGCTTAAAGGCTGCTAAATTGCAGTTATTTTGGCTAATCTTTATATTCCAGGCTGAATGATTAATCCATCAAGGTTTAAAAGTACATTTACAAGTGTTTTGATGGGGAATTCATTTTATCAATGGTCTAGATTTTTTTCGTTTTTCAACAAACATCATCAGACTAGAATGGTTTAAAGCTGTGGTCCTCAAACTTTAGTGTGCCTGTGAATCGTCCATCTAGAAGGCTTGTTAAAATTGTTGGGCCCACCCCTACAGTTTCTGATTCAGTAGGTCTGGAGTAGGGCCTAAAAGTTTATTGTCCAAAAAGTTTCTAGGAAGTGTTTAGGTTACTGGTCTGCATACTGTATTTTGAGAATAGTGAGCCACTAACTTAAACTAAAGCAAGTGGTTACCCCACAAAGCATTTTGTTTGAATATATGCTCTGGTCTTTAATTGAAAAGATGTTATTTATCAGCTAGGGAAAAATGTTTGAAATAGATTTCTCAGATATGATTTTTTTAAATGCACCAAACTCTATGCTGTGTCTTACTTAATCTTGCTTGGGTCTAACCAACAGTGCATGTTTTCAAGTTTGCGGGCCTCTGCAGTCTGAAGTCATAGAGGAACATCTATACGTTAAAAAAGCTGTTGGACTGTAAATTGGTACAACCATTGTGGAAAATAGTGTGGAAGTTCCTTAAATAATTAAAAATAGAAATATTATACCCTTTAATAAATACACTACTGGGAATTTATCCAGGGAAAATGAAAATACTAATTTGAAAAGATACATGCAATGCTATGTTTATCTTAGCATTATTTATAGTAGTCAAGATATGGATAAGTGTCCACGGATAGATAAATGGATGAAGAAGATGTGGTGTGTGTGTGTCTGTGTGTCTTTACATAGAATTGGAGCCTACTATGCTAGGTGAAATAAGTCAAACAGAGAAAGGAAAATACCATAGTATTTCATTATATGGGCAATCTGAAAAACAAACAAATAGCAACAGATTCATAAGCATAAGTGGTGGTTGCCTGAAGAGACAGGGGTGGGAGGATGGGTGAAATAGCTGAAGGGGGTAAGAGGTACAGACTTGAATTAGAAAATACATAAACCATAGGGATGAAATTATAGCATAGGGAATATGGCCAATAACATATAATACTGTTGTGGCAGTTGGTAACTATACTAACCATGGTGAACGTTGCCTAATGTATAAAGTTGTTGAATCACTATGTTGTGCATCTGCAATTAATAAAATATTGTATGTCAACTACACTTCAATTAAAAAAAATGGATCAAGAAAATAAAAGGTGTTGGGTCATGGCTTCTATCGCTTAATATCTATCAAGTTAATTAGCTCAGGAGAAGTATAGGTAATATTAAATGATAATTTTCTAGTTTGAATTATTTTTGTTGATTGCCTAATACTTTATTTACTCTGAACTAATTTCTGGAACTCTTTATTAATACATTGAACCTAGCTTACTTTGAAAGAGTCCTTGATCTAGTCTGAACTTTTACTTATCTCCCCTGCCTAAAAAAAAGAAAAGAAAAGAAAAGAAAAATTGTACGATCAGATGTACAATGTCAAGCTATTAAGATAGGATTCACTGTGGTTAGATTCTCATTTAAATAAATTTCTCACATTTTAACTACCTTTTGTCCAATTAAGTATCTGGTTTGAAAGAAGGTGCTGCTGAAATAAAGTTGAGAACTAAAAGAGTAGAAAATCCACTTCCAGGGCATGGGATTAAAAAGGAAATTATCTTCTCAAAAGAGTTTTTCCTTAATTTGACCTAATTGCAATTGCCTCTCTACACATAACATTAGAATTCTTTAGTTCTACATTAGAAAACGGTTTCTATTGCTCATTTTGTACCCAGTTTCTTCACGAATATTCCTAATGTGAAGACGTCTGCTCTCAGCCTGCCTCTCTCCACCTCAGACATTTAGCAAAACACCAGAAACAGCTGTCTTGTCTGGAGGAGACTGGCAGCGTCTCCACGGACAGGCTACCATTAAGGTTACCTGGAATTGATGACCTGTCATCTTCCTCTATCGTCCCAGGGTGACTTCTCTTATTTTCACTCTTCCTGATGGCACAGATATTTTATGTTCACTAGGGTTCTCCCAGGCCTTAGAGGTTGCAAAGATGCCTCTGATTTATAAAGCAACTCAGATTTCTTAAAGCGTATCTTTTCTGAATAACCGAGATCGAAATTTCCATCAATAAAGTCGCCTGATGAAAATCCAAATGTGATGTTACTGAAAAAGAACTCATATAGGAATTTTAAAATACTTAGTACAAAGAACTTTGGAACATATGGAGCGGACAGCATATTCTCCAAAGTCAAGCCTTAGCAGGTCCCTACAACGAGTTAGGACCTTTTAGAAAAGAGGCTATTTTTCCCTTCCGGCCCCACATTCCGTCTTAGAGGAAGTACCCATTTCCTACTCTCAGAGCTCTCCCTCAGTCCCTGTGAACTGGAAAAAGACATGTAATCTAACACTCTGGTACAGATAATTGACTTAGGGGACCATCTGGGATTTGAAAATGTGACTTAGAATCTTAGGCAGTTGGTTGTGGAAGCTAGTCTTAGACTATAAGGTCATCTCTTAACAGAGGGAAACTGTTGAGGCATAGAAAAAGAGAAGGGTAGAGCAAATAAGCACAGAGGAGAAAGGAAGAGGGAGCATTTGGGCTGCAGAGTTCCCGCCAGCTTTCCAGTTCCGGGCTATCCCAGATATAAATCCCAGCCCCTGAAAAACCATTGCCTCAGCTAGTTCAAGTGAATTTCTTTTTCTTGCAACTAAACAAACAATGCTCAACCAAGACAATGCTTATGGATAAAAGTTCTTTGTTTCCAATTGGAGGAATAATAGAATAACAGTGATAACAGACTCAATATGAGAGCCACCATGCTGTCCAACCCAAATATTTCCCATTACGTTTTTTAATTAATAATTTAAATTAAAAAGGTAAAAAGTAATACATGCTTATTATAAAAAATCAAACAACACAGAATTAAAGAAAATTAAAAAGACGTATTCTACGTTTCACTTTCTCCAGTTTCCATTCCTCAAGCAAATTCCTGTTATTTGTTGTGTATCTTTCTAGATTTATATATATTTATATATTTAAAAATATATTTTAAAAAATTCATATATTTATATATTTAAAAATAATCCCTCCTCTCTCTCTTTCTCTCCCTCTCCTTCTATCTCTTAGTCCTATTTCAATTTAAATATGATGTCTCTTGTTTATTCTTTTCCAGACACAGAAAACTTGGGCTCAGGACTCTCCTATATGAACCCTTCATGGGTCTGTAGTTGGCCATCAATTTTTTTTCAATTTAATTTTTTTATTTATTTCTGAGAGAGAGAGAGAGAAAGAGGGAGAGACAGCAACAGTGTGAGAAGGGGAGGGTCAGAGAGAGAGGGAGATATAGAATCTGAAACAGTCTCCAGGCTCTGAGCTAGCTGTCAGCACAGAGCCCTACGCGGTGCTCGAACCCACGAACCGTGAGATCATATTCTGAGACGAAGTCGGACGCTCAACCGACTGAACCACCCAGGCGCCCCGAGTTGTCCGTCAATTAACTGCTTCTTAGTTTTCCTTTCTCCAAGTTAGGCAGTCCCAATTCCATGATATTTTCCTCGGTAGATCTCTTTCAAAATCATTTTTTTCTTTCTCACTATAAAAGAATAACCTGTCTCTGAATTAAGTGCTCTAATAAAATGTTTACAAATATTTAATATTATAATTTTAATACTGGCTGTCTCAGGATCAGTCTCATCATCTGTATAATGGGGTCACTGACTTATCTAGTCAGTTCTGAGGCTTAATTTTGACATTCAGTCGAGTACTCTCAGCTCATAGACACTACTGTCACGTACAGCAGCTGTCATCTCAATTAATTCATTGTCTTCTTTCAAATTTATACTAAACAAAAACTCAGTTTTCTTACTTAACAAAAATGTGACCATTCTAAAGCCAAAGATGGAGAATGGATTTTCTTTAGAGATATTGTCCCCGTTTCTCTATATTCCCTGCACAATGGTGATCATCTTAATTACCCACAGTACATCAACATCTGAATACTGAAAAACTTAGAGAAAGGTCTTTTTAAGTAAAGTAGCTAATTAAAATTTGTTATACAGATTCGGTATTTCTGAGATACCCAACCAGAAAAAATAACACCTAGTGTTTTCCCTTTCAATTATTTTTTAAACGTCTACTTTTAAAATAAGCTTTGAAATATACATACATAAAGTATATAAGACCTATCTGTAAAGTTAAAATAATAGTAAAAAAAAAAATCTCTGTATCTACCACCCAGTGTTGGAGACAAGACATTACCAGCAGGTTGCAGGCACCTCGCCAAAAGTATTACTTATCCTCTCTCTCAGAAGTAACTTCTATACTAAATTTTTATTCCTCTTGCTTTCCTTTGTAGTTTTGCCACCTAGATATCTCCTTAAACATTATGATATTGCTTAGTTTCCCCAAATCTCAAATTTTATACAAATTGAATTATATTACATGAATTGTCTGGGATTATAGCAAGATGAATTCATTAATGTTGGTCAGTGTAGGTTGAGTTCAATCATTTCATTGATGAGTAAAACTTCATGGTATGAATATTCCACAATTTATTTAGAAATTATTTATGCACAATTTCTTTAATCCATTATATGACTGATTAGTTTTGGGGTTACTTCCAGTTTTTGCTACTATTGCCAATACCCATGGGCATCCTTAGATAGTTACCTAGCAGAGGTAGGTAAAAATGTTTTTAAATACAAAGCCAAGGTCCTTACACATAGTAGGCCCTGAGAAATACTTGAGTCAAATAATTTCAATACTCTTCTGGTTGCTGTAAAGTCTTTTTAATATTTCCTAGCAAATATGTACCAAGGAACAAATATGAAGACCATATTTGCAGATGGAATGTAAAGTGAAGATTTAGTAATTGTTTAATTAGATTTACCCATTCCAAAAGGAACTATATGCTTGCTGAAAAAGAACCTGGCACAACTCAAAAGGGATAATATTTCCATCATGTGTGTTCTTTGCTAGGCCACCAAGCAAGAACACATTTGCCCGGCTAAGCCCTCTTAAAACTTTCTGGGACAAGGACAGTGGAAACAAATACAGTAAGTCAAATATTTGCCCAGCTGACTTTTTCTGTCAAATTGGTCTCTATATGGGCGGCAGTCAACTTTCCCTTCAAGTCTTCTTCTGGTCCTTTTATTACCATCAAAACATTCCTATTCCTATTCTAATCTAAAAGCATTTCTTCAGCACTTACTTGTTCATTGTATTGCAAATGAAACCGTGGTTGCAAGGTGGATTAGTGCAAAAGGGCTGTGTCCTTTGGTAGTAAAAAAATTTAATAACTTTATTTAACCTATATCTTATGTTAAGACTCTATTTGTAATATCAATTCTTTCCATACAATTTGGTTGATTTATATGCCAACAAAGGCCTAGATATCAGGAACTCAAAGGTAGCTTGTGGTAATGTCCTTGTCACCACGTGCAGCCCCAGGAAAGCCTGGGTTTGTTCACCATCTTCCCCCTCTGGTAGGAAGTAGGAGGTAGGTACTTCCTGCCTTGATTAGGCCCTTCTTTGCTCTCAGAAACGGTGTTGATTATAATGCAGCATTCAGGATTCCAGATTTTCTTGCCCTGACGTCAGTGACCAATCTTGCTCTCTCTTTTCTTACCTGAATTCCTGGCTTCCAAATGCTTAGCTTATTTCTTTTGTTTCTTAATAGTCATTATTCTTTATCGCCCAAGTAACAAATGATCGTGGTAGATGTAACTGGGGGCGGCCGGATTTCCAGTTGAGATGTGGGTAACTGCCCCGGGGTAGTGAATCACATTTCCAAATAGTGTATTTGACTTTACTCACTTAGATAAGCAGGTTAGCAAGAAATCAGTCTCTTTTTTTGTGACACTCATCTCCTCCCAAACGTCTTTTCATATTCCAAGGGCCGGTTCTGTTTGTTCCTGTCATGTGCCAGCTTTATGGACTTTATAATTCTTGTGATTAAACAATGTCTGAAACAATTCTTATAGCTGAAATGTCTAAATCTAATCTATAGATTTCTAGCTCAAGGGTGATAGGACCACTTTTACTAGATGAGTGTCTGAGGTCAGCTGCCTTTGGACCCTCCTTTCTCTTCTTTGGAATAATTACCTGCTAATGCATCAGAGCCGCTATGAGGTCTTACACAAATGTCTCCCACTATAATATTTTATTTATTAACATTTTGAATTAGAAGAATAAGTAACATATGCTTACCTTGTTAGGATGGGGATTGGACTCATTACCTTGATAGAATTGCCAGGTAAATACGTGAGTTCCAGTTAAACGTGAATTTCAGGTAAACGATATATTTTTTAGCCTACGTAGGTCCCATGCAATATTTAGGATACATTGATACTAAAAAAGTACTCATTGTTTACCTGAAATTCAAACTTAACCGGTCATCTTGCATTTTGGCTTGCTAAATCTGGCAACTCTACCCCTTGAGCTGGCAGACCTCACAATGGCCAGCAGATGTTGGTTGTTCATTAAAAAAGCCACTACCTCCTTCAATACAGGGCCCCTGCCTTATAGCTGTTGTTGCAGTCAAAGTTGGAGACAACTGGAAGTCCAGTAATCATTTGGAATGGCTGATGTCCAAGACAATGACGATTAGAATTGACTTTAAGATCCAGTAGCCTTTGTATCAGCCAGTGCAGATCATCATCTGGTGATTGATTCTTCAAGATTTCAAAGAAGGATAGTCTTTCTCCCCACCACCTTCCTCAGTGCTCTACTAGGACGATCGTATTCTATGGCAAAATTACTCCGAGGTCCTCATATTCTAGCTTTTTGGGTTCATGCACAGAAGCCCCCTTCTGTCTGCCATGCTGCTTGGTTCTAGCTTTGTCTGCTCTCATGGTGACATTATTTTTGTGGCTTTTTTGGCCTTTTCTTGTCACTGGGCCTCTTTTGGGGTTATCCTAATCTATTCTAATAATTTTCAATGATCTTGACTCTTGGGGCAGAGTGGTTTGAGCTCTTCTACTGTTATATCTTAGGAAGCCACTCATCTTATGCAAATATGGTTCCCTCAAGCAACTTCAAAAATTGTCTATAATAGCAGTAGCTTTTCTTGAAAGAGAGAGAAGAAAGAAGGCAAGGAAGGGAAGGCAAGAGGGGGGTGATGGAAGGATAAAGATAGAGGAGGGAGGAAGGGAGGAAAGGAGGAAGAGAGAGGGAGAGAGGAAGAAAAAGAACAGAAAAAAATTAGAAAGTTCCACTTCTTTACGGGGCATTAAAAAAAGGAATAAAGAAAGAAAAAAAAAGTTTATTTGACATAGATCCTAAAATGTACAATATGTTAAAATTAAGGGGACATGAAGCATGACTGATTCCAAAGTCTAGTAATAATCCCTGTACACATCTTTGACCTTCCAAAGGTTTTTCTGTATATGTGTGTTTCTGTGGGAGTGTATGTGTAATCATACATACAAATGGGTTCATACTCAACAGCCTATTTTTAGATAGAAATTTTTTCACTTAGTAGAATTTTATAAAGATTTTTCCATATGTTGGAGGTGGAGGAGAGGCAGTAAAGTATTCCCCAAAGCAAAAGAGCACTTTGGGACCAAGAAACAAAGCAGGCCACTCCATACAGTTCACACAGTTTATTCAGGGTAACTTACTACAGGGGAGAATCAGTCGGAGGATGCTTCGGGGCAGCTACATAGTTATTCTCTGCAAAATCCAGACTTTCATCCACAGATTTTAGAGAGTGAGGGGACGCGCAGAAGGACATTGTAATGAGACTGAAGGGGTCCCATGCCCCTAAAAGGGCTTGCATGGACCTAATTGACAGCTAACATTTAATTAGCTCTTGTGGCACCACCTGGGCTTCAGGAAGGAAAAGATCATGCTATCTCTAGTCGATTCATGGGAGGTCAAAACCAGCATTCTCCCATCCTGGCTTTGGCGGCCATTTCTAATGTGTGTATTAACCTCGAGGGAACCAGGACATATTAGCTCCATGGGAGGTTACTGAGCAAACCTGAACAAGATGGAGGGCCAAAGATGGAGTCAGTATGGTCAGCACTCCTACACCACATCATTGAAACTACTTGTAAAGTATCATCTTAGTAACTGTAGAATATGCCACTGATTGTAATGCTTACTTAATTATACTCAACCAGTCATCTATTTTGTACATTTAAGTTATTTCCTATTAACACCTTATGGCTAGATCTTTGCATACATCTTAAGTTATTTCCTTAGAATAAATTATCAGCAGAATTTCTGAAGCTGGGTTAAGCATATTTTACCCATACGGTTAAAATTTTTTTTAATTTGAGGGGCGCCTGGGTGGCTTAGTCGGTTAAGCATCCGACTTTCGCTTAGGTCATGATCTCGCGGTTCGTGGGTTCGAGCCCCGCGTCGGGCTCTGTGCTGACTGCCAGCTCAGAGCCTGGAGCCTGTTTCGGAGTCTGTCACTCCCTCTCTCTCTGACCCTCCCCAGCTCACGCTGTCTCTCTCTCTCTCCTAGAAATAAATAAAACACTAAAAAAAATTTAAAAAAAATTTTTTTTAATTTGAATAATTTTAGATTTACAGAAGAATTGCAAAGATAGTACCAAAGGTTCTAATATACCTTTCAACCAGCTTCCTCCAATGATACTATCTCACATAATTCTGGTATATTTACTAAGACCAAGTTAACATTGGTAAATATTAAATTGAGGTACATCCTTAATGTCTTTTTTCTATTCCAGATTCTATTCCATACAATTATGTTGCAATTTAATCTTTTCCAAACTCTTTTTCATGACCGTGACACTTTGAAGAATACCAGGTAGCTATTTTATAGACAGTTTGTATTTGTCTGATGCTTTCTCATTATTAACTGGAAATTGACCGTATGGCTTTAAGATTTTTGACATATACTTTAGAAGCCTTTTTGCCCAATATAAGTGATAGGCTAATTGAAAGTTGTTTAAAACAGGAAATTTTTTAAATGATACATACATATCCCACCCACCTTCCTTCTTTCCTTTTTTTTTTCTTTATATACCTTTACTAGTCAATATTTTAATGTTGGGCTAAAGGCTTGAATGCTGGCTTGTATTCTTGTCTGGTTTGGGTACATTCTAATTATTGGAGTTCTGAATCATTTTTCTTTCATAAATCACAACTATAATGAATAAGTCACTTATGATTCTAGTTTCACTTTGCTTAGAATGGAGAGAGGACTTAAGCTCCTGAAAAGCAGCTCTTCAAGATTTTTACAAAATTCTTTTGCATTTGACTCACCCACATCTAATTTGACAGCAATTTTCTTCATTTTCAAAAATTTATATTCATCGAGTCTTTGTAATGTACTTGGTTTCCACAGAAAAAACAAATCACTTTCCATTTGCAGATTATACAATATTAATTAAATAACAATTATAATAATGAATAGAACTGACATAAGCTTAGGAAAAACATAACTAACTTTTGGTGATAAACCCCTTTGATTTTAAACCAAATACCACACATTGAAAAAGCAGCAGTGCTTCTGTGAATTTGAGAGAAGCCCCAGGGGCTCAAGCATTGCAGAAACAAGGGCAGAAACAACGAGTCAATGTGCTTTGTAGAGAGAATGGTGAGTGCTGGCTAATCCAGAAAGCTGATAAAGAAGAAATCAGTAAAGGGAGCTGCCAAATTGTCTCCAGTAAATTTGTCATCTGTGTAAATTTCCCATTCTATTCCCATCCCCCTTCTACCTTTGAGAGCCCTAGATCATAGTATAAAACTTGTATCTCAAATTAGATTATATAGAAGTCATCTGTGTTGATCACAGAAAATTCCATGTGAGCAGTTACTAAGAAGATTGAATTTTCTTTATCATTTTGCTTATTGATCATCTGTAACAGATGATTTCTTTTTTGTATTATTTAAAAAACTTTTTTTAATGTTTATTTATTTTTGAGAGAGAGAGAGACACAGAGCCTGAGCAGGGGAGGGGCAGAGAGACGCAGTCACAGAACTGAAGCAGGCTCCAGGCTCTGAGCTGTCAACACAGAGCCTGATGCAGGGGTCAGACTCATGAACCATGAGATCATGACCTGAACTAAAGTAGGAGGCTTATCCAACTGAGCCACCTGATCATCTGTATCTCTTTATTTTTTTATGATGGTAATCTATTTTTCACAATTAGCAGCTCAATTCACTGATTGGCCTTTATTTCAAGGTTTCTAGCCCGGGAACTGCTTCAGTTATCAAGTAGCAATCATTCTAGTAACTACTGTATTACTAACCTGGAACTGAACTACTGCCTGTCTCTCCCTAGTCAATCTCTGTCCCATGACCCCCAGCAGGAACATTATAAGGGTCTTCTTCATTTAAAATGCCAGATACGATAAGAGAGGGATCATTCATCAACAGAAAGGAGATTCAGCATGGGGATTAGAAATATGCTTAGAGAAGCCTTGCTCTTTATGCTTACATGATCTGCCACGTCTGTCTCTTGCCTCTAACACCCACTCCTACTGCTCTCTCCTTTGCTGGCCTTTGTACCATCCTTGGAACACACTGAGCTTGTTCCCACCCAGGGCCTTTCTGCCTGCTGTTCCCTCTGCCAGAAACAGTTCTTCCCCAGTTATTTGCATGGTTCACTCCCTTACCTCCCCCAAGTCAAATGTCACCTTTGCACTGGATTCTACATTGACTACCTTATTTAACATTGTAACTTACTACGGCCACCACCTCTAACTCCATTTACTTTTTCTTTTGTTCTGTAACATCTACAAATTTCTTTATTCTGTCTCAGGCACTAATTTATCACGTATGTTGCTTCCTTCTGACTCCCATTGCTAGAATGAAAACTCCACTCTATAGGTAGGAATTTTTGTCCATTTTGTGTTCTGACATCCCAGGCCAGTGCCTGGCATTCAATAAAAATTTGCTAAATGAATGAATAAATCAGTTTTACAAAAAAGGCCTTCAGATATGCAAAGGAGAGACACAGGAAAGATAAGTCCCTACTAGGGTACTCTATCTGGGAAAATAGAAGTAAAATTTTAATCAGGGCCTTTTGAAGATATTGCTGCTCTTTTGTTGACCATCCCACGGGAGTGACTTTGGATCTTCAAGCCACATAGGTCCATCCTCTGCAGCCCTTTCAGATGGTCTGCTTCACCCACGTAAGCCTATGTGGCTGCTATGCCAAAAGCCGCTCCATCACTAAAACCTCTGTAGATTAGAGATTCCCACACTCTAGTGCCAAACCATAACAGTTTTCAGTGGAATTTCTCTCAGATGATTCTTGAAAGCTCAGTACTGGGTGAGTCAGCTCAGAATATTATAACAAAAGATGATAGGCTCTGTAGTTTAAACAACAGGCATTTATTTCTCACAGTTCTGGTCTGGGAAATCTAAGATCAAGGTGCTGGCAAGGTAGGTTTCATTGTAAATCCTTTTCTCTTGGGTTGCAGGTGGTTATCACCTAGCTGTGCGCTCACAGGACCTCTTCTTTGTGGGCTTGAAGTGGAGGGAGCAAGCCCTCCAGCATTTCTTCTAAGGGCGCTAATCCCATCATCAGAGCCCTACCCGTAAGACCCCATCACACCCCAATTACCTCTCAAAGGGCCCATTGTTAAATACTATCACATTGAGGTTAGAGCTTCAGCACATGAATTTCAGGGGATATAAACACTCAGTCCATAACACTGAGAGATCAGGACCCTGAGTTCTGCAGCCCTGAGTATGAGAAGTGTCGGGGAACATTTTCTATACTCTTCTCTCCTAGTTCACCAGCCAGATATCTGGCCCAAGATAATAGTCTCCGCCGCTGAGCCCCCAGCCCTTGGAGGAGAAAGCCAGAAGAACTGCTGTAGGGAAAGGCACTGTTGGTCCTCATTTGCTTTCCACTCACTGAGACTATTACTATTTTTTTTTTAATTTAAGGAAGTTTTAATAATTTTTTGGTTTAGGCAATAATGAGAAACTGGAGTTTTTACTTTTGTTTAGAACATAGAAAACCATAAAGAATGTCACACTCTTCCCCACATATTAACAACAGGAATAACCCCGACAGTCTTAAAAAACATATCTTTTCTTAAATTTAAACTGCAGAGAACTGAAGTTGCAAGGCAGCTGGCTGCCCCGAACTGCTGAAACTCAAAGAGTGAGAAACCCCTCCAAGGAGGGACTGGACACACAAACTCCTCCACCTTTAGCAGAGCCCGGGATGCAGATGTGGACTTCATGTAAGTAGGTGAGAAGAAATCAGTTAAAATGTCAACAAATTCCTATGGGCCAAGTGTGGGCTAGGATGGTGGTTTAGAAGAACTGAGAGCCCCATTCACAAGGGAAGATCATGGTGGTTTGCACACTTTCTTCCATGACCTTATCCTGGATGCTCATAAGAGAGACCGGTCAGGGCAGAAGACCAGAGAGAGCTGCCCTTGGAGCCTCAGAACTAAGGAGAGGTCTGGTTGCCATGGAGATAGAGGCAGGAATAGGGAAAGGACCCGCCCCCAAGGCCCTGGTGCACAGACTCTGCCTAACACTGGGGCTGAACTAGGAGAATCAAGAACCATCTTCAGTCCCCAGTGGGAGCCTAGCATCAAATAATAAACAGCAATAGTCTACTGCTGACAGGGAGGCCAGAAAGATCTTGGAGAGAAATGCCCTCGGAGGCACAGGCACCCAGAAACTGATGAAAACTGAGGGTGGAACAGGAACACCGAGAAAAGCCAGTATGCCTCCAGGGCCCCTCAGTCCTCACGTCAAAGCATAAACCCACCATTGGAAGAATAGGAAGACATGTGCCTTGAGATAACGATAACAATGAAGTCAAAACAGGACTTTGACATGGGTTGTAGAAGGGCTGAGAAAGCATGTACTTGACGGTCTACCTTTTCAATCTTTCCCGCCTTACACCTTTGCTTTTAGAAGAATGAGTGTTTGAGACTTTCCCTGCTTCCACTGTTGGCAACCACAGAGCAGTGAGAGCCTTTCAAAGAGTGGCCCAAGTGGTGGCAGGTGACTAGGAGGTGCAAGGTAGGGACAATCAAGTAATCATTCTGCTGTGCTCATCTCCTTGGTCCTTATTGCCACCAAAGACTGTGACATTCTAGAATCCTAAATCAAACCTTGTGCGTGGTTATTTGCTCTGCCCGCATGAGGGGAAGAATCTAAGATTGGGAATCCTGTGCCTGCTCCTGCTCATTGCTGTGGCTGTTGTGGTTTGATTTTGGATCCACCTGTTGATCCTGCACCACTATTTATGCTAGCGCAGCCAGACTAAGTGGCTCTAGCCAGGGTGGATTATAGGAAAATTCATTTACCATTGTTTCCAGTGGAATAATTTTTTTCAACTATTACACCCTGGAAAACATGTACAGGCAATTTGGCTTTATGAAACTTCTGCTAGGAAAATCAATATAACATCGATGATGTTAAATGTTAAGGTTATTTTTTAAAAACACTATTTCCCTAGATTCTCCAGCACATTCTCTAGCAATTCTTCTATGAATTCTGTAAACATTCACAAGAGGCTATAGAATAGTTTGAAGATACAATTCATTTTCCAAGGTCAAATTTGCTTCTTGGAAGTCCCTCTATATTTTGCATGTGAACATAATTGCACAATTAGGAAACCCAGACTCAAATATGTTGATTACAATAGAATTTCCACCACTTCATATGTGAATTGCTCAAGACCTCAACTTCAAATTTAAATACAACACATATTCAGAACAGACAAAAAAGTAACATTTACTCATACTGTTCCTCAAAATTTCAAGTGATAATATGTTGAGGACTGAATCAAACTTGGAATTCAAGATTACCTCGAATGTGTAAGATTTAATTTTTCTTAAAAAAGCAACAAATACCTAAAAACAACAACTGTTTTCTACCTAAATAATGAGTTAAAATCATTCGACAATTTGGTTTGTTTAGAAACTATAACATATACCTGTAATATGAAAAGAAGAAAAAACATGTCTTAATCTCATCTCAGTTTTCTTCATATTCTGGAGGAGATGGAAAAAAGATAACATTAGCAAGTTATAACATTTCTTTTGTTTGTAAGTGATGACGGTTCTAAAAATAAAGGCAATTGCTACTTACGTTCGAGCTTTAATGTAGGAATCTGATGATGTGTCAATATTCCAGGGAACAGTCAGAAGGATTAAAAAAAAAAAAGAACAAAAAAAGAAAAGAAAAGCCCACGGCATTCTTGTCTATGTCTGCCTCTCTTCAGATATAAGCTTTTGCAAGACAAAAGTGGGAGGGATTATATATTGTCTTTTTCATGTGCTCCTGAGGGCAAGGACAGTCTTTTTAATGTCATTTTGGTTTTTTTCTATGTAAGATAGTCCTGGATCTTCTTTTTAAGGTATTAACTTGTAGAAGAATGTCACAGGCACTTGGATCAATTTGCTGGGGGCCCATATAGTAATTTAGAGCTAGCCCATGACAAAGACCATTTGCTTCAAGGATTAGTTTGTTACACACTTTCTGAATTAGTAGAACTTCAGTTTTATTCCAGTATATTTTGAGCATCTAGCAAATTCTGTTTACAGTTTTCCTTAGGTCTTTTTTTTTGCATTTTTATCATTCTTTCTGTTTTTGTTAGTTTTTCTGAGCACGAGTTATATATGTTCATTATAGAAAATCCAAATATCACAGAAATATGTTCTTATAAGCTTTCCCAAAGACATTAGTTTAGACCAATAGACTTTTCATTATGTAGCTTAACATAGTCTAATGATAGTCTGTGTTATGGAGAAAAAGAATACTTTAGAAAATTAGAATGTAGTTATATTTCTCAGAAATTACCACAAGATATGTGGACCTAAAGTTTAATAACTCTTTTCTGATCCTTTTTGGGGCGTCATTCTGAGTCTATTCTCTCCTTATAAATTACGATACCACCATTTTCAATCCAGCATAAAAAATAGCTCTAAGCTCAGCTCAAAGATCTAATTCACACTGTCAGTAGTTCCCCCAAAGGAATTAATTTTCTTTGAATTTAGATTTAGATTTTGGGTCATTAAAGATATTTTAGGTTGCCTTCCAAATCATCCAAATGATGAACAAATATAGAGACCGAAAAGAGGAACTCAGAACTGAAAAAGTTTGGCTAAATATCATTTGTTTACAATTTACTAAGGTTAGTTAAATAATGTTTAAATAAATTGATTTGGTAGTTTTATTATACTGTTTATATTCACTAACACCTTACCTATCTGGCATTTAATTAACCAGCAACCTCAACCCCTCAGAACATAACTTGAAACCAAGAATAAAACCAAAATAGATCACAAAAACAATAGCTCTCATTCCTCATGTGTAGAATGTCTCCCAGGTCTTCCTTCAAAACAAATTTGCTCTTATGTAGCACATAACTTTATTAAGTTTTATATAGCCTATGATTGTAATAAGCTTGGCTATCTGGTTTATGACTATCTTCAAGGTTAGAAGAATCACATTAGGAGAGGTACGAGCTGCTTCTCCACTCAAAGACATTAGCAACTGTGAGAAGTAAGAACTCTGAGCTTAAAGACAAAGGGAAAAGAATTTTTAAAAATCTATAACAGATCTAATTATTCACAAATTTCAGTTTAGGTTTGGAGTAACAGCTCCTTACGAGGTCTATTGTATGCCTTATGAATCATAAAAATCTCCCTGACACATCCAACGTCTTTCAAGAACATTTCATCAACCTAATTAACTAATACTTTGCTCATCTTTGAGGGTAGAAGATCTCTTCAGAGCTCTTTCAGTGGTAGGTACTATGGTCCTACTCTGGTCTCCTGTGGGTTAGAAGCAGACTGTCCACATTTTTGACCCTCTTACCTCCTTGTAAGCACCACTACCACTCGTTCACATCCGTTCTCACTTAGAGCCTAGGCTATCTAGCTGTTAGTATGATATGGTATAAAGGACACTAACCCTGGAGTCAAACAGACACAGTTTTGAATCCAGCCCTGCCATTCACAAATTCTGTAACCTGGGACGAATTACTTAGGCTCTATGATTTTAGTTTAATCATCTGTGAACGATTTTAATCTTCTGTGAATGAGGATGAGGGAATACTATCATAGGGGTATTGTGAAAACGGAATATGAAAATGCCTAACTATGCATAGTATATAATAAGTACCAACTAGGTACCCTCACTCTTCTCTGGTAATCCTCAACTGCTGAATTTCTGATGATTCCGTAATCATGGAAAGCTTGGGCACCTGGTTCATTGGCTTCTTTTCTTTGTCAGTGCTTGACATTATCCATTCGATATTCCTACCTCATTATTACTTCGCTGCTTTTCAGCAGCCTCTTGTTAGTGCCTCAGTAGTGGATCTATTTCATCTCACTAGTTCCCAGATCTGCTATACATCTGAGATCTTAAATTCTAAGGTGTGCTCTTTTTGTTATGGTCTTCTTTTCCTCTACTCGTTTTCTTCTGTCATCTATATTTGCTTTTACAAATATAGTCCAATAACTCTAACCCAATAACTGCTTAACTGCCTTCTATTATATAAAGTCCACCTTCTTACTTTTTTCTCCTATCCAGTCTACACCTTGTGACTCAAACTTCAAGCATTCATACAGTATTCCCTTCTGTCTTGCCCCTCGTACTTCCAAAGTACCCCTCTAAAAGTTCCTTATCTATGGGCAATCTAGCTTTTCTGTTCATACAAGTTCTTTATCAGACATATTTGTTGAAAATATTTTCTCTCAATCTATGTTCTGCTTAATCATTTTCTTAAATAGTGTCTTTGGATGAAGAGAGGTTTTTAATTATGAAGTCTAAGTACCAAAATTTCTTGTATGGCTGGTGCTTTCTATGTCCTGAGAAATCTTTGCTTACTCCATAGTCATGAAGAATTTCTCATATATTTTTCATTGGAAGTCTAGCTTTTATATTTACCTCAGAAATTTAACTCCAGTTAATCATTGTGTACTGTGTGACATAGGTGAAAAGTCCACTTATTTTTTTCTCTATAGTTACTCAGATCTGTTGAAAGACTTTTCTGCCTCCACTAAATTGTTTGGTACCTTTATGGAAAGCAACTGCTTAAATGTGTGTATCTCTTTATGGATGCTGTATTCTATTACATTAATTTATTTGCCTTTCTTTATGCCAATACTACAGTTATAAAACACATCTCTGTAGATCTCTTGCAAATATGTATGTCTTGTGAGCAGAGGTACTGATTGTTTTGGATTTTTTTTCAAAGATATTTGTGTAGAAAATAGTCTTAAAGAAAACAGAAATAATGTCTCCCTCCAGAATAAAAGGAAAGCTTACTTATCATATATCATACAGATATCAAATATCATATCAAATATCATACAGATCATGTTTCCCTCCTAGGCAAAGGTCAGGTAGGCTGAATGTCTAATATCAAAATATTTGGGTTCTCTAAACAAGGATTCTTCTCCTGTTCTGGACTCTACTGTGTGTTCAGTTATCATCTGATGCTTTTTGTGTTGTTCTGTGGGAACTGGTGCTCAGTGAACTGGCACTAATGCTGATTATCTGGCGATAGCTGTTGCCATGAGTAATAAGGTCCTCTATCTCTGATCCTGGAGTGCTATGTCTTTTGCCAGCATACTTGAAAACTGGCAGGCCATAGGTCTAGCATATTCTATCTTGGGGAAATCCCCATGTGGCTTCGTAAAGAATGTACAAAATGTTGGATGCAGTGTTTTACAAAATCAATTAAGTTGGTAACTACTATTTAAATCTTCCATATATTTATTTTCTTTCCATCTATTTGTTCTATCAAAGACTTAAAGAGAAATTTTAAGAACCTCACCCTCTACTTTGTCTATTTCTATTTCATTCTTTCGTTTTTTGTTTTGTGTATTGTGAACCTCTGTTAATAGGTGCATACACATTAATGACTGTTATGTCTTTTTAGTAAGTTGATTCGTTTTTAAACTAGGAAATGTCCATCTATATCTATGGTAATATTTCTTGTCCTAATGTCTATTTTGTCTGCTAATTACGTAGCCACTTAAACTTAAGATCTCCAAAGGCTCCAAACAACCTTCATAATAAACGTCAAACTCTTAATCTTGGCATTCAAAATTCTTATTATCAGGTCTTATTACCTGTCCATCATTAAATATCTTGCAATTCTGCCACCTGCACCCAGTGTAGTGCCAAAACAACTTCTTTGAGTTCCTAAAATTCTCTATAGTCTTCTCTTTTCTCTAACTGGCTAACTTCTCTTTATCTTTAGGAATCACTGTTTTGGGAAAACTTCTCCTACCCCTTCTCCCAAAGTACACGTCCTGGCTTTGAATTAGGTGCTCCATTTATGAGCTCCTACAATACCTGTGGCTATCTATAGCATAATTATTGTAAAGTTGCTTTATAATTTTTAATTCTCTCGTCTGTCATACCATAGCATAAGTTCATCAAAAAAAGGGGTTTTTCTTTCATAGAGGTACTCAATATATGCTTATTGAAAGAATGAATAGAGCATGATCCATTAGCTACTCACAGAGACGACCACAGATCATTAAAAATATTTTATTTTATAATTAAAAAATTGCATTAACTTAGAAACATTCAGAATGTCAAAAAACAGCTGCAACTTTTTTTTTTGCAATTACAGAGTGGTATTCAGTTAACAGAACAATAATTATTTCATATAAGCTGCATCAGAGACAGTTGAAGATGAAAAGCCTCCCATCCCCATATATAACTAATATGTGCTATGCACTAACAAGAACCTGCTTTAAGTTTCCATGCCAATTTCCAACCCCCATACTGTACTAGGCAAGGTTAGTACTGACAATACTACCAGGACAGGGCTATCTAAAGACACCCTCAGCAGTATGTTAGCTATACAAAAAAAAAAAAAAAAAAAAAAAAAAAAAACANAGTACAATTTAAAAACAAATCTTACACAGCCTGGATTTCAACCTTTTTTATTTAAAAGGAGTGAGTTGTGTACAGGGGGATTAAATCCTTTATACATGAGAAAATAATGCACTAGAACAAACTTATTCATCATCATCATCTTCTTCATCTTTATCTTCCTGGTCCTCCTCCTCTTTTTTTTTTTTTTTTTTTTTTTTTTTTTTTTTGCTTTTTTCAGCCTTGATGACTCCCTTTTTAGCTGCATCAGGCTTTCCTTTAGCTTGGTATGCAGCAATATCCTTTTCATATTTTTCCTTCAGCTTAGCTGCCTTCTTTTTATAAGCCTGCTTGTCATCTGTGGCAGTGTTATTCCACAGCTCTCCCAGCTTCTTTGCAACAACACCAATGGATAGGCTGCAATATTCTCCTTTGACTTTTGGGCCATACTAAGAACAAAGCAAGAAAAAGGCTGAAGGAGGCCTCTTGGGTGCCTTAGGATCCTTGAACTTCTTTTTTGTTTCCCCTTTAGCGGGGATAGAAGTTTTCATTTCTCTTTCATAATGGGCCTTGTCCGCCTTTGCCAGATCTTCAAACTTTCCTTTCTCTCTAGCAGACATGGTCTTCCACCTCCCTGAGCACTTCTTAGAAAACTCTGAGAGGCCGACTGAAGCATCTGGGTGCTTCTTCTTGTGCTCCTCTCCTCAAATTTGCACAAAGAATGCCATACGATGACATTTTCCCTCTCGGCTTCTTAGGATCTTCTTTGCCCAGGTTTAGTTATTTTCCTGGTGAGGCACGGAGTCACCCAGTGCCAGTCTGGCTCTCGCTTGCCCCAGTGCTGTTTCTATGGAGCTCAACGTACAGCGATGGCTGTGAAAGCTGGAGCCAGATGCAACCTCCAAAAAGATTTTAAATTATATTTCATATGCTTTACTTAAGAAGGCATGAAAGTACATAATATGGCTTAAAAGTGCTATCACAGGGGTATATCATGTCCAAAATGCTTAGCATTTTTTAAACATGATCCATATCCTCAGTAAGGCAGAATACTTGTTGTTATTGTAAGTAAAACAAGTGATGAAGATTTGTTATAATTTATTATTAGTCCTGTATTTTTAATAACAATGAAAGCAGCCGTTCCCCGCCACAGCCAAACAGCAGCTTTATTAGTGACGCTGGATTCTGTACACGGCGCGCTGTGTGCACGCAAGCATTCCCTCGGGAGTGCCTCCAGCTGCACGGACGACACCGAAGGGATATAAATAACGCTTTGGTGTGTAGGTCTTCGGGAGAGAGAGCACAGGTTAACACTGCAAGACGAACACTTCACACAACATCAACTCTCAATGTGGATTGGGCTTTTTGCCAAGGGGGTGCATTCTAAGTGACTAGACACTAGGGCCACTGCAGACCTGGCGAGGGAGGGGGTGCCTAGGGCTGGGGCTCGGCCTGGCCCTGTGGTTTTGCCTTCATCTGCAAGTACTGCCCCCTGCCTTCCTCAAAGCGCTTCTTTGCGTCCTCTGTGTTGGGCACGAGCTGGGGTACCGGCAGCGACCTGCCCTCCTGGCTCAGGGGCACGCAGGTGAAGAAATCACTGGCAGCCTGCTAGCGCGTTTGCAAGTTGTCCTGCACGGGCTCGGCGTCCCCCGGCACCTCGATTTCCACGGACTGGTTGCTCGTGAACGTCATGCGCCCAGAGACGGTAATATCGCACCCTTCTGTGACCTTGTAAAAGTTCATGGCGTCCACAGAAGCAGTGACTATGTTGGTCTCGCAGTGACGCGCGGCCACAATCCCGGGTACCCCGTCCACGAGCTTGGTGCTGACCCCTGCGTGCACAAGGCCGTGCAGGGTGCAGTCGGAAGGCCCCGCCAGGTGCAGCACGCCGGACTGGCTGTAGCTGGCCGTGTCCGGCTCCGGGTTCCGGCGGGGCCGGGCGGCGTCTCCGTTCCTCTGCGTGGTCTCCCTGCACCCCAGCTTCTGCGCCTCGGACCGCTTCCAGCCCTCCGCCTCCCGCTCCTGTCGGGGATACAGGCCTGGAGGCACCCCCGGGACCTTGTCCCCCTTCTTCAGCGACAGGGCCACGTACCACACGGTGGCCTCGTTGGGCGGCTTTTTAGTATCTGTGAGTATGCTTTCAGACATCACGTTGACCCGGACTTCCACAGGACGCTTGGAGGTGGAGGTGACCTCGGCGCTGACGTGCGTCGCATGCGCGCTGATGCGCATGGGCGACAGGAAGTCGGAACGCTCCGCCCGGACCAGGGCGGCAACGCAGCGCCCGCCCGATCTGGCTGTTACAGTGCCGGGTGCTGACGATGGCCCCCTGCCTCCTCCATCTTCAGGATGGTTCCACCGCGGACACCGCCAGCCCAACTGGCATCAGCTGGCCGCATGATCCGGCAGATCCGGAGGGAGGACAGGGTCCCCGCTGCAGGGCCCCACGTGCTGGCCCCATCCGCGAACAGCTGAAGCGGAGGGCAGGTGCCTGGCAGGCCTGGCGCGGAATGAAGGAGCCCGGGCGGCACCATGAGGGGAGGGCGAAAGCAGCCATTTTTATTTTTATTTTTATTTTTTTACAAATAGTTATTGTCANAAGCAGCCATTTTTAAATACACAGAATAAAAGAAAACAAGATAACGTTTCAGGCACAACTCCAAAATACTGTCTAGATTTCTCCTGAAAAAGTCGGTCAAAATTTCTCTTCCCCTAAATGCACCTCCTGCAAGACGGGCAGGTTCCTGACTTTTTGACCAGGGACTAGCAAGTCCTGACCCACTGACTGCTACTTCTATTGTATAAGTTAGTAATAGTCTCCATTTGTTATTTGCTATGATCTGGTGCCTTTCCTTCTATCAACAAATGAAGAAGTGAAGGAATTTGCCTCAGGCAGAACGGCTTAGAGGTAGTAGGCCAGTATTTAACCTCAGGCCCCAGTGACTAAAGCCTGGAAGTAAACATCCTGGATACCAGAACTCTTTCTGTTTTCATGCTATAGACTGTGGTTAACCTCCACGCTAGCCCACTTTTGGCGATAACCATGGATCATAAACACAGAACTTAATGGAAGTATTGTTGCTAGCTGTTTTGGAACAAAGCCTTCTTCCTGGCGAATAAAATCTCCAGATATATTTCAGTTTTCTTCTCTGTAACGTTTTAGTGATGATCATTCCTTATGGGAAGAGTAAAAATTGTCGTAATAAAAGGAATGTCTGGCATTTGTAAGACATTATAAGACATTTATAATAAAAACAAATGTCTTATAAACTCCTTTGAGCTGCCTGAAGAAATGTGTAATATTAAGGCAAATTATTAGTGGTTGAAATGTATTTTTCACAAATCTCACCAGTTGTTTTAAGCGCAATCTCATGGTAACAGTTTGTTCAGCCAAGATTAACATAAGCCAATATACACATTTGTAGAAAAATTCAACCCAATTACTTTGAGAAACACTGACATATTTTAGAAGAAAATGCCAAAAACTTGAAATTTCTTAATAATTAGTTTGGAGAAAAACTGTCTTCAAAAACACCTCCATGCACGCATGTTACATCTATTATACCAGATATTGAGTTACATAAGTGGGCAAAATAAGAAAAGCAACTAATCTCAATAGTTATAGCTTGTGGGGTTTTTTTTTTTCTATTTGACATATGAGGCGAGTTGCCTTAAAGGTCACTAGTCACATGCTCTGCAGATAAATCTCACAACTGTTGCTGTGTAACTTGGCAGGACTATAAAATATTAGAAAGCCGTGACTGAAATTCTGGAAGTTTTTGTAAAGTCCTAAAACTTAAAAATTGAAACTATGACAAAGATTGTTCATGCTTTTATTTTGCAAAATCAAACCATAGCAACTCTTGGCTTTTTTTTTTTTTTTTTAATCTCCTCAAATATAGCTATAAGCTTCCCTTTTCTGGTTTAGGGAAACATATGTATCCATATGTACCAATTCAGTGGGTTTATGTGATTTTTATTGGGACTTTGGGGCAATGGGAAGAAAGCCATCAGAAATACACCTATTACATTATTTTGTATTTAGAAGATTAAAGAAAAAGTAAGACTCTAGGGCTGAATGAGCAAGTGTTAACAGAACATTTCAGATATGAATATGAGGCAGGGACTAGCTAAAATTATTGTAATTTCAGATGCTGTCTGCATGAAAAATGCAAACCAGAATATTGCAGCAAATCCATTATAGCATTTCAGGAGTTATGTATGCTGATGAGTAGGAGAAGGAACTTTAGAAATAGATCAATAGGGCAAATGGACTTTAACCACCAGTGTAAAACATGTAGTAGAGTTTGGAGTTCTTATTCTCTCACAACTTGGTCCAATCTTTAAGACATGTGATTCTTAAGTTCCCTTAACCTAGGACACAATATCGGTTCTTAAATACCCAGGAGAAGTGTATTCAGTTGATCAAGATCAAGGTCACATATCACTGAATCCTTCATCTAAATGACCATATTGCTTCTTGTCTATACCATTACTTTTACTGCCTTATGGCTATTGCTGAACTATTCCCTCAAAATGCAATTGAATTCTTACAATTTTTAGGGCAGAAACCAAATCTTTTACTGCTTGATATACTCCCCTATGACTAGCATTGTGTATGCACTTTAAAATTCACTGAAACCTGTCAGGTAAACATGGCTGATTGAACAAATGTGTTCATCTCTCTGCTCTCTCCCAAATTTCCAGCAAAATTACAGGAAGGAATAAAAAAGGTACTGATTTATACAATACAAGATAATGAGAATGGGAGAGAAGACAGCAGTGGACTAGAAAGATGAAAATTGGGGAAATATAGCAAGTACATGGAAGAAACATTTAATAGTGTAGGGGAGGAGGAATCTTAAAAGCAAGCAAAGGGAGGTAACAAAGTGCAAACCTATTTACTTGTTAAGCTGTGGAAAGGGCCAGGCATTAGAGGTAACAGTTAATTAGAAGGAGGGGTATTATGGTCTGAATGTCTATGTCCCTACTCCCCAAATTCATCTGTTGAAATCCTCACCTCCAAGGTCATGGTTTTAGGAGTCAGGCCCTTTGGGAGGTGATCAGACCATGAGGGTGAAAACATAATGGGATTAGTGCTCTTATGAAAAAGACCCTAGACAGCTCCTTCGTCTCTTCCACCATGTGAGATTACAGTGAGAAGTCTGCAACCTGCAACGTGGAAGAAGGCTGTTAGCAGAATCCAACCATGCTGGTACCCAGCCTCCAGAACTGTGAGCAACACATTTCTGCTGTTAGTAAGCCACCTAGTCTATGGTATTTTGTTACACAGCCTGAGTGATGAGGGGTGAAATGGCGCCTGGGTGGCTTAGTTGGTTAAGCATCCCACTTCGGCTTAGATCATGATCTCACAGTTCGTGGGTTTGAGCCCTGCGTCGGGCTCTGTGCTGAACACTTGCTCAGAGCCTGGAGTCTGCTTCGGATTCTGTGTCTCATTCTCTCTCTGCCCATCACCCGCTCACACTCTGTCTCTCAAAAATAAATAAATGTAAAAAAAAAATAAGAAAAACGAATAGATTGGGCAAAAATATGAATTAGGATTAGACAGTCATCTAGGTACTCACCCCTACCCGATGCAGCATATGCCCACCCTGCTGCTACCTCCAGAAGAAATGAAAACTTTGGTTTCAGAAGAAATTTAACCATAAGGACTCTACACTTGAAGTTGTCAGGCACAAAGGTGGATATGGGGAAAGTGGCTAACTCAAGGCTGAATTAATTAAGTGAAAGTGTGTACCATGAATTATGAGAACACATCCCTTCCCATCCCTCCCTCCCTCCCTTTCTTCCTTTCTTCTTTCTTTCTTTCTTTCTTTCTTTCTTTCTTTCTTTCTTTCTTTCTTTCTTTCTTTCTTTCTTTCTTTCCTTATTCCTTCCTTCCTTCCTTCCTTCCTTCCTTCCTTCCTTCCTTCCTTCCTTCCTTCCTTCCTCTCTTCATTTCTCTCTCTCTCTGCTTTATTGAGGTATAATTGCCAAATGAAATTACTTTCTCATGGGTAAGACAGATAATGAACCATAAACAGATCAAATATATAGTATGTTAGAAGTCAAGTGTTGTGGAGAAAAGCAAATAGGAAGTTTGAATATAGAGTGTTGAGGCTGTAGATTAGAATTGCAGTTTTAAAGTGCATCTTTTAGTAAGGACCTGAAGGCAATTGAGGCAACAAATTATATTATCATCATCTTCCAACATGCTATTTATATTACTAAGGGAGAAGAGGTAAAAATTCTGAGTATTGGATGAGTATTTATTTGAGTGTTCCTGGAAAGACAGTTGGCCAGGGTATGGGCTGGGAGCAAGGTCTGTTAAGGGGAGTTAAAAGATGAAAATTGGATATTGAAAAGATGGCTGTCTTTAAGGAGCTGCTTATGATTCCTAATCAGGTAAATGAACATTATAATGGAGCCAACAAATAACTAATACCAAAGTCACGGTAATGGTGTTTTACTAATATTACTCTGGTGACCTTCTTGTTTTAATTGGGATAAGGATGGAGGTAGGAAATTGACTTCATGCATGTATATATCCAAATGTGTTGTGGTTTGGGATAGGCACTTGACCCCCTAATCCCTTGACCTCTGCTAATTCCTCTCCACAGTTTATCTCAATTCCATTCACTTTTTAAGGCCTAGTTTGAATTCCATGTGTTCTGGGTGGTTTTTAAAAGTTTGTTCATTCCAATTCCTACTGATCTCTCCTCTCTATGATTTATAATATTAAAAAGAAAACATATTCATTTTTAAGGGGCGCCTGGGTGGCTTAGTCGGTTAAGCGTCCGACTTTCGCTTAGGTCATGATCTCGCGGTTCGTGGGTTCGAGCCCCGCATCGGGCTCTGTGCTGACTGCCAGCTCAGAGCCTGGAGCCTGTTTCAGTCTGTGACTCCCTCTCTCTCTGACCCTCCCCTGCTCACGCTGTCTCTCTCTCTCTCTCTCCTAGAAATAAATAAAACATTAAAAAAAAAAGAAAACATTCATTTTTAATTTTCACTATGGTCGCACTTTTTCTTTTCACTGTTATTGAAGAAACTTAAAGCCAGGGACATGTATTTTCATTCCTTTATTTCTTTGCAACATGTTGTAGTATGCTTGACAGGCTGTTTTATTAATTTATCCTCCTGGTGTTTATGAAGTCAGGTCACCTGCTCGCTAGAACTTCTCATGAGTCCTATACCACATAGGTAATGATGTTCAAGTCCATTAAATGCCCTCAGGTTACATTTATAGCTTACTCTCTTATCATTCTGTACCATTTCCATGGTTTAAATAGGCTTTGGAAAGATAGACATTCAACCGGATATTTCATGGCCTCATCAACCAAGCTGTAAGTTTCTTCCTTTGACTCTTTTATCATTTTGGTTCTGATATCTGAGATACTCAGATCATCTTCTTCTTCTTCTTCTTCTTCTTCTTCTTCTTCTTCTGGCAATTTAACAATTTAATTGATATATAATTTCCATATCATAAAATTCTTCCCTTTAAAGTGTGTAGTTCAGTGAGTTGTAATATATTCACAGAGTTGTGTAACCATACAATATTTGCTTGCAGAACACTTGTATTGCACTAAAAGAAACCCTGTGTCTTTAGTCACTACCCACTGCTTCCCCCTCTAATTCCTGACAGTAACTAGTCTACTTTTTGTCTCTAGGGACTGGCTATTCTGGACACTTCATATAAATTGAATACAATATGTGGTCTTTTCTGTGTCGCTATCACTTCCTTCGCATGGCATAATCTTTTAAAGATTTATTCCTCTTGCAGTACTTATGAGTCACTTTAATGGCTGATTAGTATTCCATTATATGGATATACCCCATTTTGTTTGTCCATTTATTAACTGATAAACATTCAGATTGTTTCAACTTTTTGATGATTTTGAATAATGCTGTTTGTGGACATTTGTGTATTTTATTTCCTGGACATATGTTACCATTTTTCTTTGATATATACCTTGGAATGGGATTGCCAGGTTCTAGGGCAGTCATATCTTTAACCTTTTGAGGAACAGTTCCCCAAAGTGGCCGTACCATTTTGTAATTTTTTTTTTTACAAATAGTTTATTGTCAAATTGGTTTCCATATAACACCCAGTGCTCATCCCCACAAGTGCCCTCCTCCATGCCCACCCCACCCCCCCNCCATTTTGTAATTTTACCAGCAATGTATGAGGGTTCCAATTTCTCCACATCTTGACAAAACTTGTTATCATCTGTTTTTTAAATGTTTTAAAAACTTTTGGTGTCTTAGTGGATATGAAGTGGTATTGTTGCAGTTTTGATTTGACTTTCCCAGATGGCTAATGATATTGGGCATTTTCTCATGTATTTATTGGTTATTTACATATATACATATATAATGTTTGTTTACTATTTAATATAATATTTAATTGAGTTGTTTATATTTTCATGACTGAGTTGTAAGACTTTTTTTGTATTTTAAATGCAAATCCCTTTTTAGATATATGATCTACAAATATTTTCTCTAATTATTTGGGATGTGTTATTACCTTTTTGATGCTTGCTGTCATTTGAAACGTAAGAGTTTTTAATTTTGATGAAGTCCAATTTATTTATTTTTTCTTTGTTCATGTTTTTGTTGTATTTAAGAAATGCTTCCTTTCCCAAGATCACAAAATTAATCCCATTGTCTTCTCAGAATCTTACAGTTTTAGCTAATATATTTAGGTCTATGCTCAATTTTGAGTTAATTTTTGTATATGATGTCAGGTCGAGATGCAAATTAATTTTCTTTATGTTGCTATCCAGCTGTCCTAGCACCATTTCTTGAAAAGACTTTTCTTTTCCCATTACATTGTCTTTTCTTGTCCTTTTCTAAAATCAAGTGATCACATTAATATATAGTATTGTTTTGTTTATACGTTTGTCTTGAAGCCAGTATGACAATCTAGATCAATATAGTTTGGTAGTGAGTTCTGAAATCTGGGATCTTCGACTTTGTTTTTCTCCAAGATTGTTATGGCTATTCCAGGTCCCTTGACTTTCTGTATAAAATTTAAGATGAACTCATCAATTTTTACAAAAAAGCCAGTTGTGGGGCACCTGGGTGGCTCATTTGGTTAAGCATCAACTTCAGCTCAGGTCATGATTTCATGGTTTGTGAGTTCAAGCCACATCTGGCTCAGAGCCTAGAGCTTGCTTTGGAGTCTGTCTCCCCACCCCTCTGCCCTTCCTCCACTCATGCTCTGTCATTTTCTCTCAAAAATAAATGAAATTTAAAACATTTTTTAACAAAAGATCCAGTTGGGATTTGACTAAGTATTATACTGAATCTGTAGATCGATTAGGGAAGTATTGCTATCTTACTAATAATTGTCTTCTAATCCACAAAAATGAGATGTTTTCCACTTATGTAGATTTTCCTCAGTTTCTTTCAATAGTGTGTTATAGTTCCCAGAGTATATGTATTTAATTTCTTTTGTTAGATGTATTCTCATTTGGTGTGTGTAATGCTATTGTCAATGGAATTGTTTACTCAATTTTATTTTTGAATTATTAGTGTATAGATTTCCAAATGATTAAAAAAAACTTTTTAAATGTTTATTTGAGAGAGAGAGAGAGAGAGCAGGGGAGGGGTAGAGAGCGAGGGAGACACAGAATCCAAAGCAAGCTCCAGGCTCTGAGCTGTCAGCGCAGAACCCAGTGCGGGGCTTGAACTCATGAACTGTGATATCATGGCCTAAGCAGAAGTGAGACGCTTAACTGACTCTGCCACCAAGGTGCCCTCCCCCGGTGATTTTTTTAATATTGATCTTGTATTCTCCAATTTTGCTCAACTTGTTTATTAGTCCTAATTTGTTTTTTTTGTAGATTCTTCATGATTATCTATAATACAAGGTCATATGATTTGCAAAACAGAGATGGCTTTGCTGCTTCTATTCGAGTCTGAGAGTTTTTTATTTGTTTTACTTGTCTGTTCATCCTGGATAAGACTTCCAATGTTGAATAGAAGTTTGAGAGCAGATATCCTTGTATTATTTCTTATTTTAGGGGGAAAGCATTCAGTTTTTCACTATTAAGTATGTGGGTACATCCGTAGATGTGCCTAAAAAGGTTCATGAAATTTCATGTATTCCTAGTTTTATGTTTTTTTCTCTGGAAAGTCGTTGGGCTTTATCAATTGTTTTTCCTGTCTCTATTGAGGTGACCACATGGTTTTGTTCTTCATTTTATCAATTAAATCTCATGTATTACACTGATTTTTGGATGTCAAACCAACTTTGCACTACTGGAATAAATCTTACTTGGTCATATTGTATAATTTTTTTTAACATATTGCTAGTTTTTATATGTGCTAGTATTTTGTTGAAGATTTTTGCATCTGTATTCATCAACAATATTGGTCTGTAGTTTTTTTTTTTATCGTGACATTTTATCTAGTTTTGACATTATAAGGCAAGTTCTCTTATTGGGAAATGCTGCCTGTATTCTCCTCAAGGATTTTGATTTTTTTTTTTTTTTTTGCATCACATTTAGGTCTTTCATTCATTTTGAATTTTTTTTGAGTAATGGTGTAAGAAAGTGGTCCATTTTCACTCTGCATGTCACTGTCTAGTTTTCCCAATACCATTAGCTAAAGAGACTGGTTTTTTTCCATTGGATATTCTTTCTCACTTTGTTGAAGATGAGTTGGTTGGCATATAGTTGTGGGTCCATTTCTGAATTCTCTATTCTGTTCCATTGATATATGTGTCAGATTTTGTGCCAATACTGTACTGTCTTGATTACAGCTTTGTAATACAGTTTAAAGGCTGGAATTACAATGCCTCCCACTTTGCTTCACCTTTTCAACATTGCTTTGGCTATTGAGGATCTTTTCTGGTTCCATACAGATTTTAGAATTATTTGTTCTAGCTCTACCAAAAATGCTAGTGCTATTTTGATAAGGATTGCACTGAATGTGTAGATTGCCTTGAGTATTATCAACATTTTAACAATATTTGTTCTTCCAATCCATGAGGAAGGAATGTTTTTCCATTTCTTGGTGTCTTCTTCAATTTCTCTCATAAGCTTTTTGTAATTTTCAGCATAGAGATATTTTCCATCTTTGGTTGATTTATTGCTAGGTATTTTATGGTTTTTGGTGCAATTATAAATGGGATCAATTCCTTGATTTCTCTTTCTGCTGTTTCATTATTGGTGTGTAGTAATGCAACCAATTTCTGTATGTTGGTTTTATATCCTGTGACTTTGCTGAATTCATGTATTAATTCTAGTAACTTTTTGGTGGAGCCCTCTGGGTTTTCTACATAGAGTATCATGTCATCTGTAAAGCGTGAAAGTTTAACTTCTTCCTTGCCAATTTGTATGTCTTTTATTTCTTTTCATTGTCTGATTGCTAAATCTAAGATTTCCAGCACTATCTTGAACAACAGTGGTTAAGTGTGGACATCCATATTGTGTTTCTGACCTCAGGGGAAAAGCTCTCAGTTTTTCCCCTTGAGGATATTAGTTATGGGTCTTTTATATATGGCCTTTATGATGTTGAGGTATGTTCCTTCTATCTCTGCTCTCTTGAAGGTTTTTTATGAAGAAAGGATGCTGTATTTTGTCAAATGCTTTTTCTCCATCTATTGAAAGGGCCACTGCAGCCATTCTTCATCTGTGTTATTTTAACTTCTAGCATTTCCATTTGATTTTTTTTTGTTTTATTTTGTTTTGGGTTCAGTTTCTCCACTGAAATTACTATCTGAACTTGCATGTTGTCTACCTTTTCCACTAGAGTTTTTATATATTAATCATCGTTATTTTTAATTCCTAGTGTGTTATTTCCAACATCTATGTTACATCTGAGATTGGGTTGTATTAATTGCTTTGTTTTTGACAATGCATTGTTTCTTATTTGCTTTTCTTGGATGCCTCTTAACCTTTTTTTGGTATATGGACGTCTTGTGTAGGATATCAAAGACTGAAATAAATAATTTTTGTGCTTGAAGATGATGCAACAACTCCCCCTACCCCCCAATAAGACTTTAGTATAGAGGGAGGTTGGGTCAGTTAAAGTCAAGAGTTGAGTTCCATCTGCATTTTGTTTTGCTTTGGTTACTTTGTGGTAACACCAACTTAAAAGGCTTTAGCATTAGCTTATGCTCAGGGTGAACACTGGTTTGCCAGAAGGTTTGTCTGATGGCTGCTCCCCCCTCTTACCTTTGGGAGAGTCTCTCTCCATGATCTTGCTCCTTTCCCCAAAACAGACTGCTATTCGTTGTTACTCATCGTTAGTTGCATTATGGTAAGTGTGGGTATGTGTGTGGTGGTTGTGGTGGTGAGTGTTTCTGTTGTTCTTATTAAGGTTTAGTTTAACAGGCATTGTGTCCTGGTCCTGCGAGTCTCATGGGTCATCTCATGATGTCTCTCATCCAGCCAGAGAAGACCTTTATTGGTCTGGAATCAGCAGCACTTATTCCTTCCCCTCTCCGAAGGGTAGAGAGTTTTTTCCTAGTCCAATCTCTTAGCTAGAATGAGTTTTCAAGAGTGCTCTAAAGGAAAGGAAACAAGGATTCCCCCTTCTCCCTTCTTCAATAGTTTTAAGTCCTTCGATTTTAGGAGAGAGAGGAGGGAAAGATCCAAGTGGGGTTTTGTGCTTTTCCAGCAGACTGTTCCCTTCCCAGTACTGCATCTCAAGGGAGGCTTTCTTAGTTTAGTACTCTAACCAGTATTTCTGTAAGCATTTGGCAAGGTCTGTAAAAACAGGGCTGGCAAGTGGGTGCAAGTTCCCATTATGTTTGCAGCCCCCAAGCATTCTGTATTCTCTGGCTAGCCCATACTCAGCCTGTAGCAATTCTTTAAACATTTTAGCTTAGTTCTTATTACATGTGTCCAGCAGGTCAGTAAGTTTTTGCTTTCTGTTGGTTCTTGGAAGACATTTTCTTAGATTTTAGGTTAGTTTGTTGCTCTGCAACCTCAGCTAAATGATAAGTTCAAGTGTTATAGATTTTCTGGCATTTTATTTTTGTGCAGTCAGTGTGAGATTACATGGGGCTTAAATATTGAGCCACCACACTTTGGGTGTAGAATTGAAGCAGATATTAAAGGCATAAGGACTCAAGCAGGATAGCCAATCTATCCAGTTGTTCTATTCACAGCACTTGATTTTTAAGGTGCTTCCTTCCGACTGAAAAGTCTTGTGCCTTTTCCAGTAGAGGAGACACATCTGTTTAAGGCTTTACATGTAAGAAGCTGGAGGAATGATTCTGGACCATTTTAGAGTAGCAACAATGTAGTAAAAGAGTTGGATTTGTAATAATTCTTGTTTTCAAGTGCTCTTGATAGAAGATTTTTAAAGGGAGAAGAAAAAAGCTAAAAATGATGAAAAGACAGCTGAGCTCTGAATCGTGCTGAACGGTGGTGGAAAACCTTTTGGGCAGCCTAGCTATCTCATATCACAGCTTTCATTTACCTATAATCTTAACGGATATTTGATCGATTCAACATTGTTAACATGTAGTAAGACTGCTAACTTTTTGGCACATACCTTTATGCCATCTGGTTACACAAGCATGGAGCCCTGTCGATCAGATGACGGTACAGCTAGTATTTATTGTAAATTTAGCTGTCTCATTATAGGTGAATGAAATTCAAATCGTCAGAGTATCAGGTACAATAAAAGCTTTATCTACTTTCCTGTCCTTCCTGCCAAATACACACGAGAAACACATTTTACTTTAGGAAAAGACTTAAAAGTACTCTGAAGTGAAAACTATTCAGAGGTCTCCAGTTTCTGCAGAAAGAACACACAACAGCAAGGCAATTGCAAATCAGGCTAATCTTCAAGGTAATAGGATACTCTTTAAATCTCTTGAACTATGTCTCTTTTGTATCTAACACTGCAGAATTGTCAGAGAAGAGAAAGGAGAATCCCATAGTATCTTTGAAACTTAAGTTTTAAAAATCTAATTCATTTTATAGTCAGTCATTTTAAAATGTAGGTCCCTAAATCCTGATCTGTAAAGTTTTCGCGATGGTATTGTATTGTCTGTCACAGAACGCTGCCAATGACACTGCTTCAATAATAGTCTTCTTCGTTTTACCTGCCCTCTTACCCCTTTCTGTCACACCAAGGTCCTCCCTGTGTGCCTTAAAAATTCTATACAAACTCATCATTTTTATACAGCTTTCACAGATAGATGGCTCTAGGGCCTGGTCTCTCAGCAACAGTACAACCCTCATGTCTGATTCTTTGCATAGCTGAAACTAGCTGTGTGTTTTAGTGTGTGTTTTTATATACTTACATATTTATATTTATCCCATCTGACAGTAAGTGATCTGCTTTTCAAGTGCGGAAAACATATCTACTCCCCTCACATCTCTCTACGATATCTTGTATACTGCTTTTCTTTGTAGTCCCTTCAAATTGGATATAAAATCAAACTCTGAAAGTATAGATATTTTGAAAAATCTTACTAGCAACTAAAATTGTAAACTGGCTGGGGCATAATACGCAAAGGACGGATGCTATTTTTTTTGAGCTCAGAATTAGGGACAAGTAACAATTTAGTCTACGTATTCCTCATCAATTCTCTACTTATTATCTGTCATCTATCTATCTATCTATCTATCTATCTATCTATCTATCTATCATCTGTGTGTATGTGTGGTAATGCAATAAACTCACCAGTAATTATCTTGACATCCGAATGGAGCCCCTATGCAATGAATAACTCATTGACTACCCCTAAGGTAAGGCCTTGGCATCCTTTTTAAAGTACCAATTTTATAAAGAGCCCATATCAGGATACCAATTACAGAATGATCTCCTATTGGTCTTCTTATTGACAACTGATGGATGAAAAAGTCCACCTGGGTTTAAAAATATCTGTAAAGCTAATATTTACAGGTATTACTGTCTTGAATCATTGGAAATAAAAGTATTAGTTGACAATAATTAGTACTGATTTACTAAATAGTTGTCTTAGACATACACACAATATCCTTTAACCGGGATCGAAAATGCTGTTTAAAATAAGAGCCAACTGCAGAAGCTTTTGCATATAAGGGGAGCAGCCAAATTCCTATTGGAGAGATGGCTTTTGGTTTGGAAATGGGAGAGATGACAGATGTGACAGACTCACTCTTCCTGTATTCATGGCCTAAACCAGTGATATGGAAACACCTGGGAAGCTTTAAAAATTCTGATGTCTGGGACTAGGACCCAGGCATCAGTTTTTAAAGCTTCCCAGGTGATTCCAGTGTTGAGCAAATGTGGAAACCTAGTCTAGAATCTTGCTACTCAAAGAGTGGTACTGGGTGCTTATTAGAAATGCAGAATCTTGGGCCCCACGTCAAGTCAACTGAATCAGATTCTGCATCTTAACAAGATCCTCCAGTGGTTTCTATGCACATTAAAGCACAAGAAGCACCGGGCTCGAAAAGTTTTCAACTCTAGCTGTGCATTAGAATTTCCTGGGGAGCTGTTAAAATATAATGATATTCTGGCCTCACTCACAGAGATTATAGCCCGTTGGGTGTCGGGCAGGGACTGGACATTGGTATGCTGTATGCTTCTCAGGTGATTCCAGGGTGCAGTCACGGTTATGAAGTAGAAGGGAAAGCTGAATAAGTTTCACTGAACGACTTTATATAAAAAAGAATCTAGAGGTTACTTGGGTAGCCTGGAGGCTAGAGATTAGGGACACTGGGAAAAGGAAAAGTTTGAGGATGCCTATGGTGGGTGATGCTCCAATGTGCTAGGAAGCTAGGCTTTGAGAGGAAAGGTTTTGCAGTGAGAAATTTTCATGGTGGTGGGGAGGGAAGAGTAGAGATTGGTTGAAAGACTTTAAAAAGACAAATGTGTAATATCCAACTTTAGGTTGTTGGCTTTTTTTATGAAGCAGGATAAGAGGTGACTATGAGAGCATTTGACTCTAGTAATTCACACAATTCTTGTGACGTGCATAAAATCCTCACAGGATTATGAAGGATGGAGGCTTGAGCTGTTTAAAATATAAACTACAGGAAGATTAACCCAAGAAAGTTGGAGGATTAAGTTTGAGGCATCTTCTGATCAGTCATGTGGGACACAAATACGTCATAGAAGGACATTTTGTCCTTTGACCAGCAGCTGCTTCTACTACTGCAGGAATAAGTAGTATCTCTCTAGCTTGAGTCTAGGTCAGTATTTCATTCTTGCTTTTTGGTTATCTAGCCTTCTCTTTACTCATTCATCTGCCTCCTTTTTTTTGTTTGTTTTTTTTAAATGTTTTATTTATGTCTGAGAGAGAGGGAAAGACAGCGTGAGCAGGGAAGGGTCAGAGAGAGAGGGAGATACAGAATTTGAAGCAGGCTCCAGGCTCTGAGCTAGTTGTCAGCACAGAGCCCGATGCGGGGCTCGAACCCACGTGCCGTGAGGTCAGGACCTGAGCCAAAGTCGGATGTTTAACCGACTGAGCCACCCAGGCGCCTCATCCATCTTGAGATCCATAATGTCCTTTTACTCCTTTCTTGCATCCAGTTATTAATGCATTAAGACTTTTCGTCTCTTTGTCTCTGGTCCTTTGTCATTATGTCCAGACACTCCTAAGCAAGGAAGAAAGTTTTTTGACAGCAGGATACATCCCTTTTAAATGAGGACACAGAAACAAAACAAAGTCAGATAACAAACCCAGAACTCTCTTTCCTTCTGAAATAAGAGGAGTCATTTACACCTACTAATTTCAGGGAGAAGTGTGAAAAACTCCTCTTTGAGGCATCCGGGTCATCTGTGTTAAGCGTGGGTACACATCCACACTCAATGTGGCTGTATCTTGTACCTAAGACATTTAAACCATAGGGAGTATTTATTAGGTGTGTAGCAAGAGCTTAACTTATTGAGCGAGTAGATTCTCAAGGAAGGTAAGGCTTTACCTCATTTCATCTAATCTCTCCTGCCTCTTTTTTGAAAGAAGGAAAGATGGACAAGGATAGTTGTGGAAGATTTTGTGTTTAAAGGGGTAACATATTTTATAAAGGTGCTATTTTTATGTACATCCTATCGTGGACTGCAGAACAAGCAAGGCTTCTATGGAGCTTATGTTCCAGCGCAGAAGTAGATGTGAGAAGTTGGAAAATCATCAAGGCTGAGTGTGGAGAGTCTGGACAAGGGCAAGTTATAAACGGGAAGTCAGAATTGAGGGAAGATAAGGTGATAATACCAAGGTACCCCATCGCCTTATCTATCGGGCGGAATAAAATTGTCACTATTTAATGTTTAGCAGAAAGGATCTTTGAATAAGAATACAGACTGTGCATGAATCTTCTACATTTTTCTACTTAGCAGAGTAGAACCACATTTTCCTTTTGTGGGTCAAGATGCCATTGAATGACTAAAATTAATTTTCCCCCATTAATTTTACTTCATGTTAGGCTACAGACAGAAAGTGAGCAAAGGATGTCTAGGAAAGTAGCCCAGGGACAAAGGAAGAAACTGATCCACTGGAGCAGTACAGTGTGGGGTCATTTAATGTAGAGGCTCCCCTCCATATCACTGGACTTAACCACATGGGCGCGAGATGCTAAAACCTGGCCATCACAATAGACCAGTAGTAGGTGGGAGGAATTCAGTGAATCTGGTCTGAAGTCCGAAGTCCTCAATGGCCCTGAGATATTCAGAAGATCAGCATGATGCTCATGATAAGGACTCTGTGTTACCAAGAAAAGGGTAAATCCTAATTTTTTTTAATGCTTTACTTATTTCTAGGAGAGAGAGAGAGAGAGACAGCGTGAGCAGGGGAGGGTCAGAGAGAGAGGGAGTCACAGACTGAAACAGGCTCCAGGCTCTGAGCTGACAGTCAGCACAGAGCCCGACGCGGGGCTCGAACCCATGAACCCCAAGATCATGACCTAAGCGAAAGTTGGATGCTTAACCGACTAAGCCACCCAGGCGCCCCAGGGTAAATCCTATTCTTAATGTTTCTCAGAGCAGGAAAGAGTATTGTACATCTCAGCCAGATTTTCAACAAAATAATTGCATTGTTTTGTAATGGGATTTAAAGGGTTACATTTTCAACATTCTAGAGATTCACTTACTTGGAAGACCTTCCTGGGACACCAATTGGATAACTGAAGTGTCATGATACAAACATATAGTTTTCTCTTAGTTACCAAATAGCATTCTTGTCCCTTATCTAATCTGCTGCTTACATCTGTCCTTCTAAACTTGCATTAATGTCACCAATGAAAGTTAACTTAAAATTACATTTATTTGGTTGCTTATTAAAGTGTGTTGGTATGATCTTCTCTCTCTTCCCTTTCCTTAGTCATGCACTGAGCCCACTTTCCTCTCCTCACACAATTCTCAAATCTCGATCAAACATAATTTGATCAGAATGTTCCCCTACCTTCTATCTAGCCTTTCTGCTCTGTTTCTCATCTTTTTTATTGAAACTAACACCTAGACAGTTTGTTTCTCGGTCATTGTCATTGCTCACCTCCAATTTTAGCTCTTCAGATGGTATCACACTTCTCTCTCAACACATGCAACTAATTCAGCCACTCGACATGTTTACTCCTCACATTTATACAAAACACATTTAAACATTCACTTTTCATTTGCATCTGCATTTCATACACTTTAGGAAAACACACACACACACACACACACACACACACACACACACACACGAGAAGCATCTGCCAGAGCTGCAGTTCTTGTTTCAATTTCATTGTGCTTCTTTTTCTCTATTCTTTTTTTGTAAAACTCATTTGGTAATGAGGGGAACTCTAGCATGGTTATGTAATACTTGGCTCTTACCGCGTCAAACAAGGTGCCCGTAAATTTATGCATATGTAAATATATTTGGGAGCGATAGTTCTCTTATGTGTGTGTATTCCACATGGATGGATGCACATGGTCATGTATATAATATGTATTTATAGCAAGGTTAGAAGACCGGCAGCTTAACCGTCAATTTCTATCAGACAGGAAACAAGCCAGTCTCTTCTTTAGCACAAAACCACCAAAGAGACGGTGCTGTCTGGCAGTTGCTTTCAGGTGAATGATCAATTGTTCCTTTGCTTCCAGTTCTACTCATGAAATTTCTACCATGGACCAGAAATACTCCAAAGTCACAATTTACCCTTTCAGTCCTTTTCACACTTTAGCCTAGGAAGTAGATTTTATCTTAAGCACTCAAGAGTTTTTCTCTGTTAATTGTATCCATATAATAATTTCTTGGTCTCTAACTTCAGCATTTGCTCAAGTGTATTTAAATAACAGCAGATGACGCTTGCAGGCAGTGTAAGGGTAAGAAGACAGCCTGGTTTGGTAGCTAAGCAACAGGCCCAGAAGTGATAATTTATAATCTGCATTGCTTTGTGACCCTCAGCCACTTTTTGCCTAGTTTCATTTCTGGTAAGATGGGGCTGGTAGGCTGATGGTGTGTATTGACATGACTTCTAGTAGATAAATAGACAAAAAAATATTATGTACTTCTTAAATCACAGAATCCCATTTTACCTCTAACCTGCAGTGAAACTTTCTTAGGCTGTGGGATTTTTGTATTTAAGGCCCCCTTTGTGCCTGAAGGATATCTAAACGCTGCTCTATGTGTCATTGTTTTTCTCCTTCAGATGTAGGGTTATCCATTGATTCTATATATTACTAACCTCATCATATGTGACCTCAGGAAATTGATGAACTGGTCCACTCCTTCAGGCTACTGTAGCCCCTTTACAATCAAATAAACAAGTCAATCTTTTTAAATGTACTTTCCTCTATTCCTTCATCTTTCAAAGCCCCTCAGTTTCTTTTTTCCCAGCTCTACAATTATGCAGAGCCTGTGTAACCTGTTGGCTGTGAGCTTTGACTCCACTACCTTTCCTGAGATATGAAGAGCTTCCCTTGCTTGGCAAACAAAACATATTAGTAAGATTCTGAGTTACAAGTATCTATTATACTTTTAAAAAACTCCAAAAAACCCCTAAAAACAAAAACCGAAAACAATCCTCCCACCCTGCCATGTATCTATTGTACAATTATATCTTGGCTTAGAAAACAATTCACCTTTTAGAAATGCAGGCACCTGATGAACAAAAATTTTAGTGAGGGATTTTTTAGCACTTCACACTAATGGCATTAATAGAGCCAGGACACACCGCGTTGGTCAGAAGGGAATACAAGCTTCCCTGGCAGTGCACACTGCACTTTTCTCAGGAAATTCTTGTCTTGTAGCTCACAGTGCCTGGCAAACATGGTAATGTGTCTGTAAATTTCAGCTGACAGAAACACATCAGGTAATCAGCAACCTCAGAAAGTAAACAAAGCTGAGCCACTGAGAGTGATTGCTGAGCAGCCAGAGGGGTTCTTGGAGGTGGTGTGAGGAAAAGCACAGCGAGACTAGAAGGAACACCAAAGATAATTCTCCTGATCCTGGGTGGGAAACTGCCCTCCGGCCACTCCCAGAACGCTGACACACTAAATACTTGCCTGCCTCCTTTGGCTGGTAATTAGCTGGTAGACCATGTACTTGATGCTTTGTACTTTGTCATCAAAACTCTTTTCATCTCCCCCTCTCTCATTTTTCCACTTTGAAGAGTTAAACAGACACCAGAAAACTGTGGAAGCTAATATAGCACCGACGAACCCACCTGGAATTTAAAAATGGAGACATTTTCACGCGATGCTCTGGACTTACAGCATGGATAACACTGGTTCCCGTTTCTTCACCTGGTCCCATTCTTCTCTCTGTTTCTCTCACACAGGGAACCATTTTATGAACTTGAGATAACCTTTCCAGTCAGTGTTTTAAAAGCCACTTATAGATTTATCCGTGAAACAACATATAATTTTGTTGGTATGCGTACAAACTTAACATAAATGATCGTCTCGTTACACCACCTAACCAATTATTTCCTCATTCTCCACCCTTATACTTTTGTGGCCCTGTCTTTCCTTTCTTTTTTTTTTTCCTTGCATATTTTTTTCTCTCATTTACACTCCGATCTGGATCTGCCTCATTCTATTCCCTTTTTTTTCTTTCCTCCTCTTTGTTCTCTTTCCTTACTTTTGAGTTGCGTATGCGCATGTGCACGGCAGCACGTGCCGCCGTGTAAACCGTGTAACTGGTACCCTGGCAACCGCAGCCACCCTCTCGCTGGTGGACCTTCCCAGAGATAGCTCACGGTGTCGTGATCCTCAGTACCACAGAAAGTACAGTTAAGTCCACGCCAGCAAAGGAGAGTACATAGAAGAGTGTGGGGGCGCCTGGGTGGCTCAGTCGGTTGAGCGTCCGACTTCGGCTCAGGTCATGATCTCACGGTTCGTGGTTCGAGCCCCGCGTCGGGCTCTGGGCTGGCAGCTTGGATCCTGGAGCCTGTTTCAGATTCTGTGTCCCTCTCTCGCTCTGCTCCTTCCCTGCTCATTCTCTGTCTCTCTCACTCTCTCAAGGATAAATAAACATTAAAAATTAAAAAAAAAAAGAGTGTGAAGCCTCTGACCTCTAGATTAACTTGAATGTCTAATAATCAATTCTCTTATGGAAAATGACCCCATTTGTGGGTGTTATATAAGCCTTGTGAATGAACAGTGCGTTGAATAGGGCTGCCTCAGTCTCATTTTGCGTCTTTCCTGTCCATGGAAGCGGCTGTAGTTTCTGACTACAACTTGTACGGTGTTAGGAGAGATTTGGCATTTAAAAGGATCTTGGGGCCCACTTTTACCCTGATAGTTTTGTAATTAGGTCTTAGAAATTCCCTAGAGAATAGCAAAATTATTCTCTTCACTATCTGTACCTCCTGTTGCAATTTTCTGGTCCACTTCCTGAACTCCCCACTCAGATCAAAGGGCCACATGCTGGACTCCCCAGATTCTTGACCAGCTGCCGCCCCCTCCTAGGTCACCTGATGCTGTTGCCATGTGGCTTCTATACTGCAGGCTCCTCATTTAAATACTGACACTCACTCATATTTCCTTGTGCACTTTTGATTTACCTCTTCCCCTGGTGAGAGATCCAGAGAGCATCTTTATACTCAGACAAATGTTAAGCCTCTTCCAAAGAACTCGCGTCATTATGGGTATTCTGCTGTTCATTTTCATAAAACTTTCATGGTACGTGAGGGGTGCTGAAGAGAGAAGGCAGAGAGGTGAGGTATCGTTTCCCCCAGTGATTTGATCTTCTTTGCACACTTTTTCCCCCCGTGTAATTAGCCCTTGCTTTATTCAGTTCAGTTTTGTCTGCCCAAATGGATTTGACTTCTTTTAGGGTAAAGCTCATGACTATGTCATTCAATCTATTGGTATGAAGCAGACCTTATCTAAAGAGCTCTGGGCCACAGGCAGACTGAGGTTCTTTTAGTTTCTTGAATATAATCTCCACATACCATAGTCCCTTGAACACAACCGTCACCTTTGCCTGAAACATCCCTAGTAAACCCTATCCTCACTCCGACTCCCATCCCAGTCCACCCCAGATTTTCATCTAAATAAGTCACCCCACATGGTATGTCTCAGTGTAGACTTTACTGTCTCCAGAAGATCTTCCTTGATATTCCTAGTCTGAGAGCAGTCTCCCCCTCACTCAGCAGCACGTTCTGTCCTTACCAGTGGTGCTGACGTACCTGTACATCTCCCTGACTAGACTGCAAGCCACGGCTGTGGTGTTCTGGGTGCTCCTGGAATGCCTGGTGTAGAGTCTGGTACACGGTATAACTCTTCATATACGCCAGTATTATCGATTGAGGGGGCTTTTATTTTACTCTGTCCAACAACCTTGTAAAAACATCTCACTTTTTTGGTAACCTCTCTATTTTTCTTTTTCTAGACTGTTTTCTTCAATTACAGAGGAAGGAAAGTTGTTTTGCTCTTCACCTGTTTGTGAGTGAATGCACTTGAACCAAGTGAGAACACCCTTATATATTTGTAGCTACTTGAGTTCACCTGGCTAAAACCCTGAGTTTAATGAGTATAAAACTTAACCTTGCTAAAATCCTCATGTTAGAGTATGAAACACCTTAAGCAGAATCCACATTTCAGTTTGCTTCTGATGACACATTCACCAACATCTCATATGTATAATATATAGTCTTTTTATCTTAGGATTTCACATAGCTTTACCAACACTAATTAACCAGTGGAAACAAGGTCTCGTGTGTAGAGGTAAAGAGATGGCATCAATAACTCCTGTTATCATTGTGAACTAAGAATCTCCTAGATTCTTATCTGCTAATGAGAAAGTATACATTAAAAGCTGTCTTGTATCAGTCCAAGACATTTCTTAATCCAGGAGACTTTCCTGATCTTTGTCAGTTAGTCATTCTTATGCAGGCTATCCGTGCAATAATTATTTGAAACTTTTGGAATGTAGACCCCTGAGTGTGTAGCCAAGCTGAACAACTTGAAAAAGGAGTTAAATGATTATTTTTCCCATCCTTTCTTGTATGCTTCTTTCTGTATGAAAGGAAAAAAATCTGGTGAATCATGTCAAACAAATAGAGAAAAATGGCCCTGAAATGTACAAAATGGCAGTATACTGACTCATCACATTTACACTTACATTATAGCTTATTTTAATATAAATTCAAGCTGCTAAAAATTACTCCCACAGACAGCTGTGTAAAGTCACTCCCCTCCCCACCCCTACGCATTTTCCTGAAACCAAAGTCTTAGAGTAATTCTTTTAAATATCTGTAGGAGAGAAAATGAAGATTTTGTGTCAATTTCCAAATTAGGTAACCACTTCAGTGTGGTGACCATTTCCTGAACAGGGACTTCAGAGAACTGAGGTTCCTCTTACTCAGGACATCCTTCTTCTTTCCAGCCCTAAGGCCTGGGCTGCTGACGGACCAGTCACCTTACTGTGTGGGATCGATGTCATGGAGGAGCATAGCATGAAAGTAGGTTGTGGATTCAGAGAATCTCTGTTTAGATATTCTCTCTGCTGCCTTACAGTTCTATTGCTTTGATGGTTTATCTGTCACTTATACTTGCTGCCCACATTTGCTGTGAGGGTCACATTGGATAATGTAATGTATCCAGTGCTCTGACTAGCACGTCCATAGTAGTTACTCAATAAACATTAGCTCCTTCCTCTTTCTCCTGTGTGTGCTTGCACACACACTCTCTTTCTCTCTTGGCAGATTCTCTTCTATCTTGTCACCTTCAAGAAGCAGTACTTAGAACACTCATTGTGAGAGTTATTTTATGATTCCAATCCATACTGATTGGCATCTGGGTTTAACTTACTCTTAATTTTAGTTGGGGTCACAAGTTTGTTATTACATTTCTAGTTATATGGGCATGTATATCCTGAATATCCAACAAAAATGTCTGTAGACATGTTTTATTTTTGTATAGCTCCCTTAAAACCTAACATTGCAGGTAGCTAATCAAGGGTCTCCAAGCTATGTAATTGATTATTATTAGTTACCACTCAGGCAGATACATAAGATGTTGATAAGGCCAATCTCTAAAAAGACAAACACAGTGGTTTACCCACTTTGGGGTTTCAAGCCTCTAGTTAAACAGTCATCCTTTCATTCCGTGTACTGACCTACTTTTTAAGAGAAATTATCTGCTAGTTGAGGCTTTTTCCCCCTCACATTCTTTTCCTGCAAAAATCAAAACAAAATTAAAATTTCTCACTCTGTTATGGCATTTGAATTTCAGTGACTTTGGATAGCTAAACACGTATTATACAGTCCCTTATTCTATTCTTAAGGATTTAGATGACAGGTTTAATTTTGGTGGCACCAGAAAACAAGATTCAGGGTGGATACCAGTAACCTGCCAGATGTGATCAAATATACTGAGGAAAGACAACATAGGGACAAGTCTTTGGGAGCTGCCAGCCAACATAAGTTGAAGATGAGATTCAGAATTGAAGGTAAAATATCTTACTATTTATAAGTGCATGAAAAACTCTCATAGCAAAAAACAGTTGCAGATTATAAGATAAAAACATCCTAATGCTTACAAATAATTTTCTTCAATAAATCAGTGTCACTCTAAAGAAATTATTATCCATCATTAAATATATAAATCCCTGAAGTGCCTCACCCTAGAGCACCTTACATGGAGTTGCCCATTTGAGAAACAACTCAAATGGGAGAGAAAACTTTCAATACAAGAGCCTAATAGTGTGACTTTTCCCTTTAGGGCTAGGGGAGACATACATTTTACTTTGTGCAGTATTTGTGCTGGTTTATGGCTGTTGTCCTGGAATAATTTTTCATTGCAAACACTTTCGCTATCAAAAGTATCTTAGTTTGACCATAACTTTTTCTTTATCCTTTTTAGGGTCCTACTTGCAGCCCTATTTGTTTTCTGTGTTCATGGCATCTTATAACCTGGGGCCTACTCTCCAGATTGGTATTTAGTGCCTCTCATAATGTAGGCTCTCCACCCATGTCAGCTAAATTGTTCCTATTGTTTGTTCATATCAAAAGATGGTTAGAGTGCAAATCTCTGTTACCTTATTTGGAAATATGACCTTTTTAGGAATTCAGTATTTACAGATGTAATCAAGTTAAATGAGGTCATATTGGATTAGGGTGGGTCCTAAATCCAGTAACTGGTGTCTCCATAATCTCTCTGAAGATTGGAAGACACAGAGGGCACGCAAAGAACAAGGAAAGGCGAAGATTGCAGCAGAGACTGGATTTATGCTGCCACAGACTAAGGGAGGGAAGCATTGTGGGCAAACCGCCAGAGGAGGCAAGGGGGTACTCCTCTCTAGGGCCTTCAGAGAGAACGTGGCCCTACCAACAGCCTGATTTCAGACTTTTAGTCTCCAAGTTGTGAAAGAACACATTTCTGTCCTTTTAAGCCACTCAGTTTGTGGTAATTTGTCACAGGAGCCTTAGGAAACTAGTCTCACTTCACCTGTTCCGGAAGAGGATTGAGCTCAAACAGTGAATTAAGTCTCTATAACCCAAGTCTTAAATCAGACCACCCCAAATATGTACTGCAAATGAGGTAAAATATAGCCTCAGTTTTGGCTACCATAGAAAGGCTCCCAGACTGAATTTTGCATTTGACATAGAGTATACATTTTAAGTCAGATCATCTCAAACATATTCTTCAACATTGGTGAAAATCTTATATAGTGTGCAACCACAGGTAAGCTGACAAGTTGCCAAAGTGCTTTTTAAATGTTGACATATATAGATGAATATAGGTATAGATTTATCTAATATATAACATTTCAAACAGATTGTCTATCCATTTGTTAGTTAAAATAATTATGTCTGAATCTATATACACATTGTTGTAGATATGGCTATTTATATACTTACTCTATATGTATCTCTTTATGTCTGTATCTCTGTCTATATGTGATATTTTTCAGTATCTGTCCATCTGTCAGTCTGATATAGCTACCTGTCAACTGATGGGTGAATCAATAGATATTGATAGGTATAGATATATAGAGCTTGTTTACCTATGCAGGAAATGCCATGAATACAAACTAACTCTAAGGAGACTTCACAATCGGACCTCACTCATTTGCAGAGATATTGGATCCTTTCTGAATCTGTCTTCCTTCTATTGCTGAGTCTGTGGGAATAAAATCTACGAAGCTGCTGTGAGGATTTAGGGAAACCTTTCAAGGCCTGATGGCACTAATGGCAGAGAGACCAGGAAGGGGTGGGTGCTGCTGAAACCCTGCTGGGGGATAAGGAATGAGCCATCTGGGCCTCCAGCTGAGGCCAAGTGGATGCATACAAGAGCTGCCAGCAGGAATGGTCTGGATCTGGATGAGGGCCATCCCTCCCAAAGGAAGTGGGTTGGTCCCGGAGCAGAGGGAGCCGGGATGCTCTTCTCAGGAGAAAGGATTGGAGGACGTGTCCTCTCAGAGGTCACAGCAGGGATAGATATGTTATCATTATTAACCTTGACGGAAGGCCAGCAAGATGATGAGTACTGTTGAGAACATGGAAGCTTTCTTGATTTTTGTCCAGGGAATCATTCATTCTGGTAAAGAGGTCAACTCTTTGGTGTTCTTGTGCCTTACAGTGTAACTTTGCAGAGCAGTTCTAGAACCAAAGACACCAACCCTTTTCTCCCAGCAATCCCACCCCAGATGTTATGTTTTCTATTGAAAATTTCTTTCTTGTGGTGCTGCTGCTCACTCCCTTCACTCTCTTTTACCTTTGCATCACCTCTAGAAGAAAAGAAACGTCCCCTGGTTCGTCACATCTTTTCCAGTAGTATCTACAATATTTTAAAATGATGTAGTTCAATAGCATTGCTGCTTCACTGCCATAGGGTATCTAGTCACTAGATTTGTATCAGCACGTCTTTAATTCTAGAGTAGACAAAGGGGAGCACCGAACGAACTCTCGGTGTATAGTATCCACTATAGTTTACTCATTGGGCTTAAAAATAAGTTCTTGGTGAAATTTTGTCTAATGATGTGATTTTGGGGAGTTTGGTTTAGATAAAGGCTGATTCAAGATGATTACTATATTTATTGACTTGACCTCTCTTGCTTCTTTCATGAAAAGCATAGTAACGTTGTTGCCGTGAGCACCATGACATGGAACCTAAACAATCTTTGCTTACTCTAAACCATTTTATTTATTTTCCCATCAAATTATTTGGTTTTAGCATTATCTCAAAAATAGTTAAGAAATGGTTTATTATTATCAGAAATGTGCACCAGACCCAGAAATGTGTATCGGACCTGAGAATTTGATTGTTTTTAGAATGCTCGTGTCAAGGTTGCGTCTGGAGTTTTTGATTTATTTGTTCTAGGGTAGATACCCACTATGTGTAATTTTGCAAAACCATCTCAAGTCAACCTGATGTGTACCGCGAGTGTCGTTATTTTAAAGAATGTTCTGTTGTATGTCATACACTCAGCAATCCAAGGGTTTCAGTACTACCCTAATTTTTGTCTCATTTCTGCCTTCCTCAGAAGGATGCTAAATTTGTACTCTGCACATGGTAAGTTGCTCAGTTGTCTCTGTACATGTAGACCTACAAACTCAAGCCGTCAAGTTCTGTATCCCTAGCAGACTTTTCCATAACTTTGAACACCAGAAACTTGTATTAATTTGACAGTCTTAACCTTGTCCCCAATTTGACCCACTGACAATAAGCAGGACTGACTAATCTAATCTAGAATTAGTCATTTGCCCAATACTGGATAGTAAGAGGGCTGAGAGGAAGGTTAGCAATAGTAAACTGAAGCAAGGGTCCTCATCAATCAGATAATTGGTCACCGTACATCCATCTTCTGGGTGATGGAGAGTAGACTGAGAAAGGCTGAGACAGAGGCAGCAAAGTAAAAAGTGAGGCGGCTAACTCAGTCTGCTGTGACTGTAAACACAAAACCAAATAAAACAGCAACAAAGGATTAACAAAATAAGAGAGGGTTAAATAGTACTGTAATAGACTATATTTCATTTGAGACTGTTTCTACTGGAACATATCACAAGTCTAAATTGGAAATAAAAGCTATTAAGTTTCAGTCAACCCATGAAATTATTACTGCAAACATTCATTATTTTTCGAAGCTGCCTATTGACAGCCCCTTGCCTGAAGAAAGAATTATATACCCAAGTCACAGTGGAACACAATCACTGAATTTCAGATTATAAATTCATCACTGTGCTCATAAACCCATGCCATTGTTTCAAGTAATATTTAGGTAAAATATGTGTATATTTTGTATTTTTTTTACACGTTTGGTGCAATACATTGCTTGATGGAAATCACAGTGCTGAAAGTCAAAATGTGCTAGATTATTCACAGAGGCCAAAATTAGAATGTCTTTGTACATTAAAATATAGGACAGGGAATAAATAGAAAAGTCTTAAGATGCAATTTTGGACATATGTGCAAAATGATCTTCTTACTGTATGAATAGATATATTTTTCATTTGTCATTTATTTATTCAAAGAAGCGTCCTGGGCAGCTACTCTGTCCCAGATATCGATCAAGGCAATGGGAAAACAAAGTTGAATAAGTCATCTTCTTGTTCCAAAAGACAGGCAGACACGTCAGTCAAAGACTGCCGGGTAGAGTGAGGCACCGCGGCTGCCGGTTGGGCATGAGGGGCTCTGGGAACACAGAAGAGAGATGGTTAAGTGGAATGGGGTAGTTAAAGGAGGACTTGCCAGACACGTGACATTTGACCTGAGTTAAAAAAAATTTTTTTTAACATTTATTTATTTTTGAGAGACCGAGAGAGACAGAGCATGAGCAGGGGAGAGCAGAGAGAGAGAGAGAGAAACACAGAAGCCGAAGCAGGCTCCAGGCTCTTAGGTGTCAGCACAGAGCCTGATGTGGGGCTTGAACTCAGAAACCACGAGATCATGACCTGAGCCCAAGTCTGATGCTTATCCAGCTGAGCCACCTAGATGCCCCTTGACCTGAGTTTTAAAGGGGCATTGGCCAAGCAAAGTGCAAGAGGAAGTGAAAGAAAGGTATTCTGGAAGAATGCTAAGTGAAAAGTTAGGTTCCTAATACTTTTTAAGTTTTGTACAAAGTCACACAGTCTTGATAGAGTTGCTAATCTTAGAGTTTGAAGGCCCACAATGCCTTTGGATTCTTGATCTCCTGGGCTGCAAGATGGTACAAAATCCATTGTGAAAGTTGTGTATTCTTTTTATATCTGAGCAATGTATTTTTGAGAATGGCAACTTCAACGGATTATCTTTTTGTTATGATCTGTCTTCAGAGAGATTTATTCAGTTCTGTGGGATTAAAAAAATCTACTTTCTTTATTTATTTTGAGCTCAGTGGAATACCATATGCTGCAGCGTAGACAAGCTGGGGAATGGGTGACTGTCCAGTGTAACAAGGACATCATCAAGTGATCTGATACATCAGTTCTGATTAGAACAAAGCAAACTTCAGTTTGAACTGAGATATCCATTTACACAGGGCTCCTGTTTACCAGGGCAAGACAAATACTTTTTATAGGTCAGCGTACTTTCAGAATAGAATTTGATACATTTTCAGCATAAACAATGTTGAGCCTTTAGATTTCCGTCTTACATTTTCTGGGTCAATAGAAACCCGGTAAATTTCCGAATTTCTCTCCACTTAGCAGGGAAATATGCAAAGTGCTTTTGTTTGATGTTTTATATAGATGATGAAGCATATAAATAAGAACATCTATATTCTGGAAGTAATGAAGTAGTACTAAGGAAAAATATATTCAGATTTAATTCTTTGAATAAGAAATGTGGTCTTCGAAAAGGAAAAATTGGACATTTGCCGAGATAATTTGATTATCATGCATAGAAGGGCTTTATCATGTACTGTGGCTATGGTTGACTACAATGATTACATTATACTAAATGTACATCTTGTAGACCACATATTTGGTGTAGTCATAGCCTGAGAATAAATTGAGTCATGGGATAAAGTATTTTGAGAAGTCTAGGGATTAGGCTGAACTTTGAAGGTTCCATACAAAAGTCAATTTCTGGCAGCAGCCAAAGAGAGATTCATTTTTCTGATATTTTTTGTACAAATTATGGACACAAAATGCCTTTCTTCCTCCTGCCCCATTTTCTAAAGCTTTGGCAATAGGTTAACATGTGCCAGCGATAGAATTTCAAGTGCTTTAAGGACCCTGTAAGTACATGGTGGATTTAGGATAATCTGTGGATTTGATTTCTCGAGGCTATATTGTGCCATTCTCATCTTCTTTTCCCCTTTCTTACTCTATCTTCAAGTCATATAATAAGTCAGACTTTAAAATATTCCATTCATCCCTCATCTGGTTGTTAAAATAAAACAGTCACAGTTGTCATCCAGTGAGAATTGAGTACTTAATGTGTATGTATGCCCCCAATGCAGCGGCGTTTTGTAAAAGCAAGATTGATCTGAGGGAGGGGAGACATAGATAAGCAACTGGAAGAGTGACCTATGATTTCTGTTTTTCTAAGATTTGAACTTTTTGTATCTGTCATCTTAAAATGTTTCAACCTCATCTTCTGTATATACTTATGTATTTGATTTCTTGAAATTCACCTAGTGTACAATGCCCTTTCACACCCTGCATATTTACTCTTGTTAATTTTTCTGTTTCCAGCTACTAAAACCCTTTACTCTTGATGGCTCCATTCACTGGTCACAGCCTAGGTCTAATGGATTGGTGTGGCAGAGGTAAAGAGGCCTGGGCACAATTTCTGTCTTACAGCTTAGCTATCTTGGGAAAGTTATTCAGTTCCTTTTAGCTTTAATTTCCTTGTCTGCAAACTGGGGATAATAGATTATTAAGTAAGAAAAAATATGTTGTCCTCTTCCTCAACCTCTTCCTTTTATGAAGCTTTCTCTGATGACCTTAAATAGTCTCTCATAGTTATCTTTCTGTCCTATGTGTTACCAATGTGTTTGCCTCGATAATTAAAGTACTTTCTTATTATTTGTACTCTTATTATTAAAAGTTCTCTCTTATTATGACTGGATATTTAATGAACATTTTCTCTTGCAAGCTAATAGCGTTGTGAGGGAAGGGACAATATCTTGTTTACTGTATACTAAAACATTCAAGTAAAAATGTGATGGCATTCAATAAAATAGGAATTACATACTTCCTCTTCCCCCCTACCTCCTGCCTTGACTTTCCCTGAATCATCTTTTGACATTTTCTTTTCTCCTTCCTTCCTTCCTTCCTTCCTTCCTTCCTTCTTTCCTTTCTTTCTTTCTTTCTTTCTTTCTTTCTTTCTTTCTTTCTTTCTTTCTTTCTTTCTTTCTCCTTTCCACCCTTCCTCCCTTCATTTTCTTCTCCTCCCTGCCTCCTCCCTCTTATCCTTCTGTCTTTTGGAATGTTCTAAGATTTTCTCAGCTCATTTTATCTACTTGGTGGTTTATTTTGTTTTTGTTTGTCTTTAGTATCAGAGAATTGAATCGCTTCTGAGTGAACACATTCTTATATTCTTATTACATTTCAGGATGCCTTGCTTTCTCGGGTGGGTTTCTGTCCATGGCTTCCTATAGATAAATAAAAATTGGGCACATTGTCTGGGCAATGATGAGCTAAAACACATGACTGGCCTCTTCTCTGGGCTCTGCCTTATGGACAGAGATCTATAAGACTGCACAGTACTAAAGCCTTCTTCACCTGCCTATGTGGGCCTTTCTAGGAGTACCGGGCAGGAGAAAATGTGTGTGTGCTTGTGTGTGTGAGGTGGTGGGGGATGTGTGAGCACGCTGGGCGATGTTGGTGACAGAACATTTGGCATGCTTCTTCTACATCTGTTGGAAAGAGCCAGCCAAGCCACCTGTTGTATTTCAATTCCCCATTCCTCAGGGACCTGACTGCTTGCAGCAAAAGGTTTAAGATAGCAGAAATCCACAAAAATAGAGAAGTTATAGGTCACCCAGTTCTTTACACTGGGGATCCCCATCAGACCATTCGCTGCAGTAGGCTCTTTAACACAATACAGAACATTTCTCAAACAGTGTGCTCTTTGTCTATCTTCGTTTAAAACATTCTCAGGGACAAAGGTTTCAGTCTCCTCTACAGGAGATGAATCCGAAAATCCCATTGTTTACAAGGTCAGGAAATGTGTCCCTGATTGTCTGGCGACAGAGTCACTTTCAGAACTTCCTCGTATTCTCCACCTCATTCCTTTTGTACTTTGGGTCTTGAATGGAGAAGCCTCTGACTTATTTTGGCCCATGAAATACCCTGCAGGATGTCTGAACACATGGAAGCAAGGTTTAATCTATTTCTGTTAAAGCCTGGAGAAAACCTTTCACCTCTCTCTAGGAGCTACTAACCCTGGGATACCTTCTTTATCTCTCTCTTATTTTCTGTTACCTCTTCTATCTTTCTTACAGTGACCACAGTTTCTAAGTGTGATCTCCATTGACTTATTTTTAAAATTTCTTCTTTCTTTCTATCTTTCTTTCTGGCATCATATAGGTTTATAGTAAACATGTAAAAGCTACTTTCTCTTTTCTAATTTGGAGTCTTTCCCTTAGTCTAACAGAGAAATTCAGAGGTGATCTGTTCCAACTCCCTCATTTTATTTTTAAAAAATTTTTAATGTTTATTTTGGAGAGACAGAGAGCAAGTGGGGGAGGGGCAGAAAGAGAGGGACACAGGCCTCCGAAGCAGGCCCTGGGCTCTGAGCTGTCAGCACAGAGTCCAATGCGGGGCTTGAGTCCATGAACTATGAGAACATGACCTGAACTGAAGTCGGATGCTTAACTGACTGAGCCACCCAGGTGCCCCCCAACTCCCTCATTTTATAACACAGGTGACTAATACGCAGAGTGAGGAAGTGATTTTCTGGGAAAAAGTACAGTCCTTCACAGCTTAGCCCAAAAAAGACACTGTCTTAGTCCCCTTCTGTCTACATCACGGGGATAAGAACTCCCCAAATGTACTAACCTCTGTGAGCACTTACCATGAAGTCTCAAAGACATTGTGACAGCAAGCACAAGAATCCCACACCCACCTCAACTGGTCAGGCTGCCTGCTCTGGGATGTCCTCTTACTAGGTTTTGGAGATTCCGTGGCTCATTTTGGAGAGTGGGATCCTGAACCTCACCTAGGCGTAGTGGATCCTCAGCTAGTGTTAAACAACTGCACCAATTCTGGCCTTTGTTGGAACATGAATTTATATTTAGCTTTCACAAGAACAAGCGTCCCTCCCCTCTCCCCCCTCCCCAGATCCTTTATAGCACAGGAAAGCAGCCTCTATACCTTGGTGGTTACCCATCAGGCTCAGGAACCTCACAGCATTCAGATAGGATGAATGCCTAGGCTATCACAGACTAGCTCCTAGCCTTGCGACCAATTACTTGATCTCTTTAAGACTCAGGTCTCTTATCTATAGAATGGAAAAGAAAATATTAGTACCTAGCCCCTGGGATTGGCTTTAAGATCACATAAACTTGTAAGTGAAAAACACTGGCATGTTAAAAACACTCAGTAAACATTAACTTTATAGATCTTCCTCGACTTACATGGGGTTATGGCCTGATAAAACCATCATAAATTGAAAATACCATAAGTTGAAGGGTGCCTGGGTTGGCTCAGTCGTTTGAGTGTCTGACTGAGGCTCAGGTCATGATTCTGCGGTTCGTGGGTTTGAGCCCCGCATCAGGATCTGGGCTGACAGCTCAGAGCCTGGAGACTGCTCTGGGTTCTGTCTGTTCTTCTCTCTCTGCCCCTCCTCTGCTCTCATTCTGCCTCTCTCAAAAATAAATAAACATTTAAAAAAATTAAAAAAGAGAAAATACCATAAGTTGAAAATGTGTGTAATATACCTAACGTACCCCACATCATAGCTTAGCCTACCCTGCCTTAAAAGTGCTCAGAACACTTAGATTAGGCTACAGTTGGGTAAATCATCTCATACAAAGCCCATTTTATGATATAATGTTGAATATCTCATGTAATTTACCGAGTGCTATACTAAAAGTGAAAAACAATGTTTGTATGGGTACAGAGTGGTTGTAATATATCCATTGTTCACGCTGATGATTGCAGGGCTGACTGGGAGTGACAGCTCGCCGCCAGTGCCCAGCATCGTGAGACCGTATCCTCCCACAGAAGACCGGCCTGGAAAAATAGCAAAGTTGCAAATTCATGTTACAGTTTTACTGAATGTGTATAGTTTTCGCTCTATTGTAAAGTAAAAAACCATAAGTTGAACTATCTATTTTAAGTTGGGGACTGTCTCTGTTTTGTTCTATTTAAGGTGCCCTGAGTAAAAATGGGGTCACTCTGAGAGGTCTGCCATATTTCATTGGCCGTCCCTGGCCACTGCTCGACTCTAGCCCTCTAAACAGCATGACTGTCCTTGCTCAGGTATTTCTGAGTAGCCAACAGGGATGTTTCTTAGGCACTCATGAGCAACACTGATTATTTCCCACACGGTGCATTTGCACGGCACTGTTGCCTCTTTTTTCTGGGGGCTGCTGTGGCCACTGAAACTGGGAGCTACCCTGTAGTGAATTGGGGTGCAGGGAATGCATCTCTTCCATGTTTTAGTATTGTCCTTTATTAGAAGTCCTTCCAAAGTAACAGGAACTTGCACTCCATTGTCTTTTGGTTTCTGCTTATAGCTTCTGTCTCCTCAGGGCCTAAATATGAGTCCCCAGATACGAGGCTGGAATGGCCGGAACCAAACTGGTTCATCAGCTGAGTCTTGGGGTCTGATTCCTTCTTTGGAAGAATTATCTTCCAAGATGTTCCACAGTGCCCTGGCTTAATATACGTTAGCAGCCAGGTCCCTAGTTCACAAGATCTCCCCACAAGTGGGTTTGAATTTCAGCTGTGGAGCCCCTGCCAATGTTCATTTAACCTGAAATGGCCGAATTCATATCAGTAATGCTCATCCGAGTGAAGCTGAGGAAGATATTAACTCATTTAAGAAGACGGAAGTAAGGCACAGTGTATGTGACCAGTCACTGTCCGAGTCACATTTCAGACTTCCCCCAGGCATTAAGACCTGCCACACACAAAAGCTATGGGACTGAGCTTTTTGATCTTAACAGCAAAATCCTGTATGTGTCTTAGTGGCTAATTTAAAAATCCAGTCTTCCCAATGCCTGTCAGTATTTAAATGCCTGGTATTGGTTCTCTCTCTCTCTCTTTTTTTTACCTCTACTTTCAGCATCTCTTAAAGCTGCCGCTTACTAATGGGCTAGGTGTGGGAGATGCCAGGGATAACAAGGAAGTGATTTGTCAGCTTAAGGGATGTCACTGGTCATCAAAGAGTCCTTGTTCTTTGTGTGAGCCGTAAAATCCATCTGAGTCACAAAGGCAGACGGGTGACACTTGGTACATCTACGGAAACTGAACATTTATGCCAATTACAGACTCTGTACATGAGGAAGAACAGAACTGATTTAGCCCCTATACAGGTAACTCACCTTAGGGCTCTGGGGAAAAAAAATGTGTAATGTTAGGTAACAACCAAAATAGAAGCTAAAACTGACCTGACTGTTTCCAATCTGCTGCCATCACTCTTTTTATTCCATAAGGGTCATGGAGACAAATCCTCACAAAGGATGGGTTACCTAAAATAAGTTAATTGCAATTTTGTGAGGCAGCCACATGAATATTTATATACCATATAAAATATATAGTATTATGAGTATAAATATTTAACAAGAAGTTCCATAAAGGATTAATAACATATATGATGTAGTTCCTACTTGCAAATTTCTACAGTCTAGTTCAAATAAAGATGTACACATGGAAAAGGAACTGATAATTCCATGAAATAATTTTGTGCCAAATAAGTAGAACAGACTCTTGACACTTAGGGTGGACTATTCCTTTTATTTGGGATGGCTGGGGAAGTTTCTGGTAGGAAGTGGGATCAACCTGGACTTTGAAAGATGGGAAAAGTGAATATAGGTTGATTAGTAAGAGGGAAGGAACTCTTTTGTTAGAGATGTAAAGTAAAAAAACAAAAAAACCCAAAAAAGATATGTCTTGTTTTGGGGGGACTGTGAGTAGACAAAGCTGGAGCAAAGGGATGAGTTTGGGGGAAGAGCAGTAGAAGGAAAGCTGGAAGTGCAGGTTGGGGTTTGTTGTGCATTCTTTTGAGTGCTAGGCTAAGGTTTTAACATACTCTTGACTCATCAAAAAGAGCACCATTGAAACTGATTATACAAAGTAGGATTTTGGGGAGTCAGTCTTAGAATTGTACGGGATGGGTCCGGGAGGTGAGTCTAAAAACAAGGCATATCAATGTAGAGGCTTAGAATATTGTATGGGGGTGATTTCGGTGGAATTTGTGATGATTGATGGTGATCTAGAAAGAAAAACCTCCTCAAGGATGTGGAATAAAAAAATAAATGAAAAGTGGCAGACCTTGGTGACGTACTGACTTTACAGGGGAAGGAAGAGGGAGAATGAAAAGTGACCTGAAGGTTTTATGTTAACTGACTGGGAGCACTGTGGGACCAGAATCAGAAGTGGGGAATCCAGAGGGGAAGTGGTTTTTGCTTGATTGTTGTGAAAGCTTCCCGAATGTCTGTTTTATTTTTTTAATGTTTCTTTATTTTTAGGAGAGAGCTAGAGCACATGAAAGTCGGAGGGGGGCTCAGAGAGAGGGGGCAGAGGATCCCATGTGGGGTCGGTGCTGACAGCAGTGAGCCTGACACAGGGCTCCAACTCACAAACCTAAGCTGAAGTCTGATCCTTAACTGACTGAGCTATACAGGCACCCTGTTAAAAGTCTATTTTAGAAATAAACCTCTTCAGGTTGGCAAATTAAACTTTAACTCCATTCGGACCTCAAGGCCTGTAAAGGCCATCTGTTGAGGACAAGTAAAATTACGTATGGGAGGGAGGGTTGTGCTCATAAAACAGGCAGATAGGTAATGCACTAAGTATTTTGACAGCATTTTTGACTACCCTTGGAATTTGTTAGAAATTATTCTCTGAAAATGTAACTTTTACGTGGACCTGCATTCATTTATTTTTTCATGAATCAGTACTATCTCTAGGGGATTTATTTTAAAAGATTAAGTAGCTAACCCCTTAAATGAACAGGGCTTCAGCTAATTATTATTTTCTTTACTAAGAGATTTTCATAATAGCTTTTGAAATTTGAGGTGGATAACGCTAACAGAATTCTTCTATGTTGCTAAACTGTTACTGAGTCAGATGAGACTGAGTTTGAATCTTTGCTCTCCTCTTAATAAATGTGTGATCTTTTGTCAAAGCAGGTTCTTTTGTAGAGTAGGACATGGTGAAGACTGAGGTAATATGTGTGAAGTGCTTGCTGCAGTATCTGGCATATAATATGATTTGAATAAATGCTAGATGGTGTGTGTGTGTATGTGTGTGTGTGTGTGTGTGTGTGTGTGTGTGTGTTGACACCCACCAGCAATTATGAATCCTAAAACAAAGTAAGGTCCTATTTCTTTAAATATCCCATTCAATATGGCCTGGAACAGGCAGCTCGGTACTGTAAGAATATCTCTTCCCTTGCAGAGCCCAGGAACCCAGAGGCTGTCTCAGATCCCAGGGTTAGGTGGGATTATCAAATCCTGTCAAGAGGAAGTCTGTTGTGCGGTTGGCCGTCTACAGCCTCTGGCCTCACTGGGTAGGTGCTGGCTGTTGTCTTCCCACTGCATCATCAGGGTGCAGGTCCACATAGGGGGAGAAACTTTCCTAGCCACGATCACCCCAGCTATGGTCACCCAGTGCCAGCAGACAGCCGGAGCTCAAATGTCACTCAGCTCTTAGTTCTGTATATACACATTCAAATGTATGTGTGTTTCACACAACTTTTTTTTTTTTTTCCTGTGGTAAACCCACTGTACCAGGATGGCTGGTTCAGGCAAGTTTTCCACAGAAGTAATCCATGTCTGAGACAACCCAGACCTAGTCTGGAGTCTGGCTCTCTAGTCTAGAATCTGTTTCTCATGATGAGATTTCTCTGAGCAGCTCCTAAGCTCCCAAATCACCAGCTAACCTCAGCCCTGTCAGTTCAAGGTGTTTGAAGAATCTGCAGCCTCAAAGGGAACAGGGGTTCAGTTTTCCACCCGTTGTTTTTTTTTTCCAGAAACACTTCAGAAATTTGCCCATTCCCATTCCAGCATCCTTAGAGCTCCCTATTGTAAGGAATTTGGGTAGAGCATCTTCAGTTGTGGGGGGGAAATGAAAAGTAAACCTGTAATACCTTTGCCCCATAACAGTGGATGCCTGTTCGTTTTATACCACTTAACTAAAAATGGTTTTTTCCACAGCTAATTGATGTCTCCACTTGTAGAAGCTGAAGGGATTGGCAGTTTTTGAAATGCATATTCTCTCATTAGAAGACTTAAAGTTCTGCCTCACCAGGCATCCCCCTCCATTATTATTTTTCTTCTTATTATTATCATTTCAGACTTGAGGAGCTAAAAAAGTCTCTTGAGAAGACAACCTGAGAGAAAGAGGCAAGTCTGATTCTTTTAAAAATCCTGTACTCAAGTCAATTACCATTCTAGCTCTGGTCTGAATACACAAGAAGATACCCTAGCCTTCTAATGAGGTTTTCCCATACAGTATATTGAATTTTAGGTCCATTTCAAATGACCGCGATTGTCATTATTTTTTTCAATTAAAAATTTCTTAGTAATTTGTGCCTTTAAAAAAGCCCCAGGAAATTCTCATTTCTCATAGTTCACATAAAAACAAGATAGCCACCTCTTCTACCTGTGGCTTTCATAAAATGAGAGAAAAAGTCTCATCGTTACACTGTGATCACTGTTAGTTTGACATCCCCATCAAAGAAAACAGCTCTCCAAGCAAGGCTGTCCTTAAACCCAGAGACAGACTTGTCAGTAACTCAGAGCCAGAAAAACTAGATTTCCAGAACTGTGATCAAACTGTCAGGGCAATGCTGCTTCCGTAGGGACCAAGACAAGCCCACCTGTCTGGATTTTTCCCAGACATCACTAAGAACTCTAAAGGTGAGCCCCGAGTAAAAGACATCAAACAATCGCATCACTGTTTCCCTGGAGGGGTTTGGTCCTGAAGACTAAGAAAATTCTCTTCAATTAGCTCTGATTAAACGCTATGAATCTGTTGTCCCACCATTCAGAAAATGGATTGCCTCACTGTGTTGTTTTTGTGTTATTAACAGAATAGAAGAATTGAGGTTCTTTAAAAGAAGATGAAAAGCATGAAAGGGACCTAAAACATAGTTAAAAACAATAAAAGAAAAAATGACAAGGCTATTCTGGACCCCCGCAGATAAATGGTGGCCCTAGATAATCATTCAGGATGTGTTGATGGAATTTGTTGATAGGATCACTCAGGTGGTACACTAGCTGTATTGATTATGGAGTGATACGTATAGATTATTAAGATGACTACCAGTGCCTTTCACACCACTTTGGCTCACTGTGTATACAGACAAGAGCAAATTATTCTGTATAGACTATTTCTTAGGGTGTGTGTGTGCGGCAGGATAGTGGGAGGTGGTGTGGGGGGTTCACCGGCCACTCTGCTTTACATTATCCTGACAAAATAGGGTTATTTGCAGATTTACCATAAAGTGTTTCTGCACAAAGGAAATGTTTTGGGGAAAGAATTCATGACACTGTACAAGCATGCTTCTTTAATTGGAAACTGGATACCCTCTACTAAACATTTTATTGGAGAGTTTATTTCACACTTTATGAAGGATCCTGAGAGAAATGCTTTGTGATTAACTGTGATTGTCGACTTATGAAAAATGAGTAAAGGGACAAGAATAAATATGCAATTAGTAGGGTAGGCCTCCAGTCCTTTATTCATTTTCTGCCATTTCCATACTGGTGTCATTTCTCTCAAAGATGGTAGTATTAGGCTGGACATCTAACACCAAACCTAGTCAGTTCGGTACCCTGTAATCTTTTGTTGTTATTTTAATCTTTAATACAAGTCGGGTGTAAGTCAAAAGCTAAAGACCCCACTATAATTCTGCAAGCAGTTTCATTTGAACAGAGGGAATAATGAGACCTAAGACCTGTGCTGTTTTTAAGTTTCTAGATAACACTCCTGACTCACAGACTAGTGGCTTTTTGTTTCATTTTCGTTTTTGTTTTTGTTTTTAAATGTTTTTGTTTTTTTTTTTTAAATTCATTTCTGAGAGAGAGAGAGAGCATGAGCAGGGGAGGGTCAGAGAGAGAAGGAGACACAGAATCTGAAGCAGGCTCCAAGCTCTGAGCTAGCTGTCAGCACAGAACCTGACGCGGGGCTCGAACCCATGAACCATGAGATCATGACCTGAACTGAAGTCAGACGCTTAACCGACTGAGCCACCCAGGTGCCTCTCATTGTAGTTTTTGTAATGGATGGATCCCGTACACTCTACCAGTAGGATCTCTAGATTATATAAGCTGCATCAACATCACCCTGACACTTGTGAGAAATGCGAGTTCTCAGGTCAATCCCAGGCCCACTGAATCAGAAATTCTGCAGTGGGAGTCCAGCAATCTCTGTTTAACAAGCCCTCCAGGGTATTTCTGAAGCCCACTAACGTTTGAGAACCACTGAACCATGCTATCCAATTCCCTTCTCTCCTGCTTCGCAACCCCAAGCACACTGTGTGGAGAGTACCGTCATGACTTAGCACAAAGTCTAGTTAGGTGCCTTTAACCGAACCTGCTTGCTTTGTGGTTTCATAAACACAGTGCTCCCAACAATTGAGCTAAGCAGACCTACACACATAAAGGAAATATGTGAGTTTCTCCTCAATCTTCCTTTTTTGGGGAGGAAGCATGGTATTTAAAGGTCGCATTTGAAGTTCTAAAGTGTCTTAGTAGTTGTGGGGCTTGAAGCAAGTAATTTAATTCCTCTTACCCTTCTGGTCTTCACCTATAAGCTTCCGCTCTCCCTGGGGTTGTGTCGAGGATGACATGAGCTCCGGCAAACACTAGCACATATGTTGCCTTTATGGGAATTAGAAACACGTGTTCCTCTTGGGGGGACCAATTAGTAGAAAGCATCATTGGTTAAGGCTAATACTGTGTGCTGTCCTAGATTTGGCCAGGAGAGCTTGGCTGGATCTCAGCCCTGCCTTCTGCCTCTTCCTCTGGACACCCTTGTCTAGGGTGCAAGTGTATGCAGACTTCTTGGTTGAGACAATGTGTGTAAAGCAGCTGGCATGTAACAGTTGCTTTTCATATGGTATATTACATACATGACACGTATTACACATAAATAGACTTTTCTTAGATGTGTCTGTCACAGTTCATGGAGAGGAGTGTGCTTGGTCATCATTTGGGTATCAGTAAAGATGCTTAAACTGCCCCGTAGAAGTTTAAAACGCATCATGAATCATCATATTTCTCAATGCAGTGATGCATGGACCAAATTAAGAGGTTAATTGAAAGCATTTCATTTAACCCTTAGTGCAGTGTAGGTATATCTTCTCTGGATCATTGACAAATGAGATCTGGAAAGAAAACTGGTTTCATATTTGCTGCTGAGATGCCATCCATGACTTATCTACTGACTGATGAAATAATTGAAATAGGGGACTGACATTCCAAAATAATACATAGCACTTAACCATACGTGAAATATAGAGAAGATATTTCCTGACATGATACCATCCAGGTGCTGAAGACTGGTTTCAAATCCCTTTTTTAAAATATTTTTTAACGTTTATTTATCTTAGAGAGAGAGAGAAAGTGCGTGTGCTGGAGTGGGGGAGGGGCAGAGAGAATATTGTCAAAAGGTTTTTTTTAATGTTTATTCATTTTTGAGAGACAGAGACAGAGTGCAAGCAGAGGAGGGGCAGAGAGAGAGGGAGACACAGAATCTGAAGCAGGCTCCAGGCTCTGAGCTGTCAGCACAGAGCCCGACTCAGGGCTGGAACTCATGGACTGCGAGATCATGACCTGAGTCGAAGTCAGATGCTCAACAGGCTGAGCCACCCAGGTGCCCCTCAAATCCTTTTCTACGGGCAAAGGTCAAGAAGGAGGAAAGCCTGGGCTCCTGCAAAAAGAGGTTGCAGAGGGAGGTACAAGAAGGGAAGAGCGAAGTGTTCAGCTTCTTCACAAGTTCACTTAGAGTTGACCCTTCTTGGAGTTTCCTATTTAAGAACTTGAGTGCCATCATCCTGGGAAAGACCTACAATCCACTGTCATCTTTGGCTGTCTTAGATTTTGGTATTCACTTTTAGCACAGCTCGTTATTACTTATTATCAGTTCCCTGGTGTAAGAAGCGCGGGTCCTGCCTAACAGTCATCATTACATATGAAATTGGCATAGTGAAAATGATGGAACAAAGCCCTGGCTTAAAAGCAGTAAATTCTTTAAAGACTACACTAAATCCTTGTGCATCTATACAATACTAGGTTCCTGCTACTGTAATTAAATGCCGTATGAGGAAATGTAACAAGATACGTGGCCAAAGTAAAACCCTAACCTAAATAGGATCGTTAAAATGTAACCCAGGAAATAAAATTGGAAATCACTATTAGAACACTGCTCATGTTACAAGATGTCAGAATCATGCATAATGCAAGAGTGGAACTGCTTACAGAGACTTTACACAAGAGAATTTAAACTTGCTTCTGTGGACATGAGGAACTGCTCTTTGAAGCATGGGCTCTGATGAGATTCTGCCTGGCTGTAACGACATTCCAAGAGAATGTTCTGTTCCATCAAATGCATATTTATTTATAGGGTGCTGAATGAAGGAGCATTCATAGTACATGGCAGATTGCACCTCCGCCATATTTTTCATTAATCACCTTTCTTTGGCATCTTCACCATTGCTTTATTATTGATCTGTTTTTTGAACCCTCCATGTGAATAAACCTACAATCACAAAATTACCCATTGATCAATGTCAGCAAACGCATTCCTGCAAACACAACCTTTAACTCTTTTCTCTCTGAACCCTCATTCCATTTCATCTCTTGGGCAAGGGCCTGCAAAAACAGATGATCCTTGTATTATTCCCTGAAGGTCAACAAATCCAGACTTTGCAAGGTTTACAAGGCTGAACATAAAGCCCATCTCAAAGAGAATCCTTTCCCTCTGCTGCTCAGATTTTAAGGCAAAAGGCCGTTCTTGCACACTCTCACATTCCCCCTGGATCCTGTGTTGGAGACTGTCGATCACATATTAGTCTCTGTGGCCGCATACTGAGAAATCACCTTCTTTGAATACTTGTGCCAAATACAAACATATTTATCCACATACTAACCTCTCTAATTTGGACATAATTAGAGAAAGGGCTATTTAATTAGTGAAAAATCTTAAATTATAGATGGCTGATTGCTTTCGAGTATATAAAGTAATAGCAGGAAATGACTAACAAAGTGTTGCCAAGCACAGGACCTGCCAGGCCTGTTTTAATGAATAGCTAAAGATCACTGAAATTAGCACATTAATTGTATGCATGTAAATTGCTTCTGCTAAGTGTATTAAAATGTTGTTCTCTTTGTAATCATGTTGAAATTATTTATTTGGTTAGTACACCCTTTTCACAATTATTCATGAAAGACAAGAAAGCAAACTTCAACATAGTCCCCGCCTAAATTAGAACACTGCCTATTACATGCCTCCACATTTTACCGTCCATACCAACGACTCAGGACCTATTTTTTAAAAAAACTTCTTTAATGTTTTATGTTATGTTTTGAGAGACAGAGAGAGGCAGAACGCAAGCAGGGGAGGGGCAGAGAGGGAGACACAGAATCCAAAGCAGGCTCCAAGCTCTGAGCTGTCAACACAGAGCCCGACAACAGGCTCGAACTCACTAACCGTGAGATCATGACCTGAGCCAAAGTCAGATGCTCAACCGACTGAGACACCCAGGCGTCCCGTGACCTGTTTTTTAAAAACCCCAAATGCACACCTAATAAAACCTATCTTCATTTCCTTGTTTTGTACCTCTATTTCAGAATCTCGCGGAGGACAGGTAAGATATCAGGCTCCAGACTAAACTCCCTGAGTGTGAATCCCTGCTCTGCCGCTTCACAGCTGTGTGACTTTGGGTGCATTGCTCAATAACTCTGAGCGCTAGTTTCTCATCTGCTCCGAGACTGTTGTGAGAATTAAATGGATGAAATGATGTTTTGAAAAGTTTTCTCAAACTTCCACGATGACAACAATCACCCCAGGGCACTTGTAAAACCAGCAGTTCCCAGGCCCCTCCCCTGAGGTCTCTGTGGCTTCTGATTCATGGGGGGCCACCAGCCACCCTCAGAGATTCTAATCAGCTGGGAAACACAGTTGGGAAGCACCTGGTTCATAGTAGCTTCTCTTCGCTCACGCGCCGTGCACTGTGTATTTCATTACGGAGCCAAGAAAAACAAAGGAAAAGTAGACTGAAGGTACAGGAACCAAAAAAGTCATCAGAACATCCTTGACAGCTTTTTCTTCAGTGCCTCCCGGTGCAGAAGAGTTCACCCGTCTTAGAGGGAGAGCAGCTTTCTCCACAGCTGAACAGTTCCATTGGTTCAAAAGACAAATCTCTTATTGTGCAGAGATCTGTTTCTTTTGAAATTCTGTCCATTGTTCTTGTCCGATATTTGGAGCAACATGGAACAAGTCTGCTCACCTGGCCCACCAGGACAGCCTTTCTAAACATGGAAAGAGTCATCGTATCTCCTTTTGATTTTCTTTTTCCAAGCTAAATATACCAAGCTCCTTCATCCATTATTGGCTATGGAACATGGCTTCTATGGCTTTCACAATCTTGGTCACCCTCCTCTGGAGCCAACTTGAGACTGTCAGTTTTCCTCATAAAATGTATTTTCTGATAGCATTGGATAGAATGCTGTACATTTCTGAACAGGACAGAATAGATAGGTAAACCGTATTTATGTAAAAGATGCCCCAAATAGATTATCTGAAAAGAAGGGTGCACTGAGTTAAAAGAAAATTTCTTTTTTTTTCTTTTTTTCTTAATATTTTTTTTAATTTATTTCTAGGAGAGAGAGACAGCGTGAGCAGGGGAGGGTCAGAGAGAGAGGGAGACACAGACTCCGAAATAGGCTCCAGGCTCTGAGCTGGCAGTCAGCACAGAGCCCGACGCGGGGCTCGAACCCACGAACCGCGAAATCATGACCCAAGCGAAAGTCGGACGCTTAACCGACTAAGCCACCCAGGCGCCCCTAAAAGAAAATTTCTAACTCCAGTACTTTGACTTCCTGTGTGATCTTGGATGAGTCCTTTAACATTTCCAGATTCTGAGTGGCCTGATCTGTGAAATCAGCATAACAATATTCCTCTGCCCACTCGCTCACCTCATAGGGTCATTCAGAGGATAAAATACAAAAGAAAGAGGTTTGAATGATTCTGGGCTGACTTTTATGACCAAATCAACAAAGCTATGTTCAAAATAATAGTTACTTAAAAATTAGGATATATTTTAAAATTTAAAGAAAATGATTTATCACTTGCAAACTCCATATAAAATAGAATGTATTAGATTTTTAAAGTATTTTTCTCTTGCTTTTATAGGAAGTATTTCATACATTGGAGCATATCAAGTTCATGTCAATTTAATAAAAATCCTTGATTTTTTCTTTTATAGTAGCCAAGTCAGGTTATCTTGAGTTTGCAAACTGGAATTCTGACCTTTACTTTAAAAACAAAATGCCTTTCATGCTTCTGGGCTGAGGGTCAATAGACAGGAGATTGGACTCCAATGTGAAATCTTAAAAACCTATCTATTAGGTCTGAAGAGAGAATTGCACACCACCTTTACTTTTCTCAAGTTTGCTGGAATGCTCTTCAGAGAGGAAGGTGTGGTTTGCAGTGTCCTATTCCTCAATCCACTTAAGACGTTTTACTATCAGTACTTTTCTCCTCCTTTTTCTCTTTTTTCTTGCGTGTGATCTCAAGGTCACATTTAGAGTCAATGAGAAGTAGGTCTCTTTCTCACAGATTGAGGCTTAGATCAATGGGAGAAATAAACTCATTATAAGGATGAAGACTTAGCCTTGCTGATGTTTTCAAATAATAATTACACAAGGATTTTATTTTTTTTTGGTCTAATGGTGAGAATAAAAAGTAGGATACAAAATTACATACATATGGCATGACCAGAGGTATGCAAAATGTGCGTGTACACTTCCGTGCGTAGAAAAATAAAGAAAACCGGGAGGAAATAATCATATCACAAAAGATCATTGCTAGTCAGTGAGGTTGCAGGTGTTGTCTTCTCTCTATATTTGTTATATTTTCCCAATTTCCTGTAATAAGCATGTATTGCTTTTATAATCAGAAACAAGTTAGCAAGAAAGTGCAGGAAAGAATTTTGCTGCTAGGTGAAATGTTGATGTTTGTATTAGAAACAAAATTTCATGAATATATTTTTTTTTACTGACGCCAACTCCGGAAGGTGGGAAAAGGACCTTCTTTTATTTTTCTCCCCACTTAATCTGACATGTAGGATCCTCTTTTAATGATAGATTTCAATGAAGGAAAGGCACCTGGGGCAACAACCAAGGGAGATCGCATTACACTGTGACAAAATCTTTAGAAACGCTTTTCTGTCTGGGCCAGCAAACAGACTGCAATAGGTGTAAGTCCTTGTCCTTTTTGAAAGTGATTTTCAAGCAGACATCTTACACACTTAGATGCACATTGATTATATATTTAAAAAAAAAAAACTCTGGCCTATTTCCAAATAGTATTAGGATTCTCACTTCACATTAATTTTCTAGTCTTCTATCTAAATTTAGAAAGGCAGGTCAGTGGCACCTGACCATTAGAATGAAAGCTTCATAAAAATAGGAATGATGCTTATTTGTTTATTTTTTAAAGTTTATTTATTTTCAGAGAGAGAGAGAGAGAGAATAAGTGGGGGAGAGGCCAAAGAGGAAGAGAGAATCCCAAGAAGACTTTGTGCTGCCAGCACAGAGCCTGACTCAGGGCTCAATCTCACTAACTGTGAGATTGTGACCTGAGCTGAGATCGAAAGTCAGCTGCTTAAGCGACTGAGCCACCCAGGGGCCCATGTGTGTTTGTTTTTAATTCATCTCCATGTCCTCAGCATCTGGCCCATGGCTTGACACTACGTAAGTGCCAGCCGAACAAAGTAGAAGCAAGCCCTTAAACCAGCTGACCAGGATACAGAACAGAACTCGCTTCCTTTCTCCCTGGGGCATCAGTTCTTGGGTAAAGGTCAGAGAAACCCTAACCTGGGTAGAGGGGACTGAGTAGACTCTGCTGTTACATGAGTAAATTGGGGAGGAGCAGGTCAAAGAGGGCTAGGGAATCCACCTGGAAACACTTTCATATATAACCATGGAGCTCCGGGATTGTGGACACTCTGGACTTTGGACAATGAAGAGCAAAGACCATTGTTTGAGAGGTTTTAGCTTGTTGCTGGTTTTTGGAAAGAGGTGGGGTGAATTATGGATAGTTGTAAATTCACTCAGGAATGTTTGAGAAAGGGGGCACCTGGGTGGCTCAGCCGGTTAAGCGTCTGACTTCGGCTCAGGTCATGATCTCATTGTTCATGGGTTCGAGCCCCGCGTCAGGCTCTTGTGCTGACAGCCAGCTCAGAGCCTGGGGCCTGTCTTCAGATTCTGNTTTGAGAAAGGGTTGGGATAGGGCCTGGACTGAGAAAGCAATAAGGACAAGTCAGTGGGCCCCACATCCACAAGAAATAGAGATAGAGACCTTGGCCCAAGTTGTGATTTCCCAGGCCAGTTGAGCAGAGCAAAGAGGGCCAGGTCTTGGGGAAAAGCAGCTCAGTGTGACTTCACTTGGACTCCCCTATTATTGAGCTTAAACTCTGTAACCATCTGACAGAGGTTAGGAATGGCCTGTGAGTTTGTGGTGTGGGGAGGAGCAGATGGGAGTCAAGTCTCTAGTGCTGTTGGGCCCTTTGGCCTGCGGAGGCTGAGAAAAGAGGTGGATGTGTGGGGTGGGTGCTAAGCGGCCTTGGCTGGCTAACCCGAAACCGTAAAGCAAACCTCCTTTGAAGGGAAGCGAGAAAGGCAGCTTGGTAACCACCATGTACCTGTAATTTGCTGACAGGCATATGACTCCTGTTCCAAAATTCCTCTTCGTGTAGCTTCTTATGTCTTAAATTACTGGCTGGAATGTGTGAGGATCCACATGACTCACTATGGAAGACAGCTGAGTTCCCAAAGTTGGAGTTTCAAGAGAAAACCCACTTTGGTCCCCTGGGAGTGACAGAGAAGCAAGAGTCCCTAATTTTTTTTAAAATTTTTTTTTAAGGTTTTTATTTATTTCTAGGACAGAGAGAGAGAGAGACAGCACGAGCAGGGGAGGGTCAGAGAGAGAGGGAGTCACAGACTGAAACAGGCTCCAGGCTCTGAGCTGGCAGTCAGCGCAGAGCCCGACGCGGGGCCCGAACCCACGAACCGCGAGATCATGACCTAAGTGAAAGTCGGACGCTCAACCGACTAAGCCACCCAGGCGCCCCGCAAGAGTCCCTAATTGAGGTGTGGGATGATACACACTACTTTCAAGAGGCTTTAGGGTGTCAGCACCTCGTCTAAAGTAGTGACTCGAGTGGTGGGATTTCAAGTACTGTGAGAAACTTGAGAGAAAAAGGAGCAGAAGCTTCTTGAAATTCTCATGCCTGGGCAATCTGGACAGCTCCAAATTAAGGCTAGATGTGGTTTCCAAGGGATTCTCGACCACGCCTGCAGCCATTGGGACACAGCATTGCTAAATTATCCCCATTCAACGTTCCATTCTGTGCATCAGGAATCCTTTTGAGCTAAAGTCGCCAAATAGCCAATAGGCCAGTCAAGTCAATTTTGTGCCAGTCAAGCCGATTCTGCTTTGAAATCCAAGTCCTCAGGCCTTGGACTTGACTGTTGCCCTCCCTGGGGCCTGTTGTAAATCTGTTGACCTCCGTTTAGTGGTCCTACCTGTTACCTAGATTAACTGTCCCCAAACACGGCTTCCATTCTAGTTTTCTCCTGTGCAGTAAACTTTGATGGCTTCCCAGAGAGCACTGGGTCTCGAGATGCGGTTCTTGTACCAGCGACATTAGTGTTACTTGAAAAGTTGTGAGGAGTGAAAATTTGGGCCCTACTCCAGACTACTGACTTAGAAACTCTGCTAGTAGGGCCCACTGATTGTCTTAACCACCCCTGACGCATGGTGAGTTTGAGAACCACTGCCACAGAGCTCCTCAACCTGGCATTCAAAGCACTGTTTCCTCTATGGACTTTTAACACCTGCCTCTTATATTTGGCACTTGTTGATCCTGCCTTGTATTAGGGTTTTTTTTTTCTTTGTGTGATCTGATCTCACCTTCAGAAATGTAAACTCCTTGAAGTCCTGGTCTGTGTTTTCTAGATTTACTAGCTCGTAAAATTCGGAAGCTAGAAGAATCTGGAAAAATACCATCTAATCTCTTCATTTTGCAAACCTTTGAATAGTACCAATAGTACCATGTGCATGGTGGACATTCAATTAACAATTGCTGAATGAAATAACATGCCCGCTGGGAACATGGAGTTCGTGAATTAAGACTGCTGAGACTTCAGTGTCATTGCCTTAATTTAGATTGTCCCTTCTGTTACTCTCTAAGGGTTTGTGGACGCCTGGGGAAAGCCTTGGATGCCTTTGCCAGTTTTTCCCCTGTGAGCCCCTGTATGGGCTGTGGAATGTGCTCACTGAACACAAGGCAACGGTGTTTTGCAAATGGCAGCACAGTTGAATTAAGAAAATAAAAACAAAAACAAAATTGATGTTGTTTTTCTTATTGCTGCTTTGAGACTCAGCATGAAGTATGAATCTGCCATCCACAAGAAATAATATCTTGCCTGCATATCTAAGGCATAAATAAAAATTAATTGCAGCACACAGCTGTTAATTATCAGGCTTTGGAGCATTCCAGGAGCAGTTGCTCATGAATACCTCTTCAGCTAAAGATCCCTCACTTATTAGGGCATGCTGACATTGACCGTGAAGTTTTCGATTGGTTGCATCGGCATAGTCTAGAGGTCCAGGCTGCCAGTGGTCACTGCGCTTGTAAGGGATAGGCTGTCACAGCAGAAATGGGACATGTTTGGCTCAGGAAATTACTCTTTCTCCATCTCATGAATGTTCACACCCCAAAGAGGAGATCCTTGACTTTCAAAAATGGCTCTGTGGTGATCCTTCTAAATGAACTGGGCTATGGATATGGTAGATATCTCTGTGTGTGTCACCACACCAAATTAATATGACTGACTACATTCTCCACTCTGTCCATTGCATCCCCATGGCTTCCTGATTTTATGAAGTTTGTACTTCTTGAACCTCCTCACCTATTTTGCCCCACCACCCTAACCCCATCCTTCTAGCAACATCTGTTCTCACTAAGTCTGGGTTTTGCTTTTTGTTTGTTTGATTTGCTTTTTAGATTCCACAGCAAGTGAAGTCATGCTCTATTTGTCTTTTTCTGACTTATTTTACTTAGCCTCATACTGTTAAGGTCCTTCCGTGTTGTCACAAGTGGTGAAATTTCATTCTTTTTTATGGCTGAGTAATATTCCACATACCATATATCATGTATACTGCATCTTCTTCATCTGTTCTTCCATTGATGGGTACTTAGGTTGTTTCCATATCTTGGCTATCATAAATAATGCTGAGTAGATGCAGGAGTGCATGTATCTTTTTAAATTCATAATTTTCTTTTTCTCTGGATACATTTCTGGTGGTAAAATTGCCGGGTCATATGGCGTTTCTATTTTTAAGGTTTTGAGGAAAGCTTCATACAGATTTCCAAAGTGGCTGCACTAATTTACATTCCCACCAGCAGTACGTGAGGGTTCCCTTTTCTCCACATGCCAACACTTGTTATTCCTTGTTGTTTTGAGACTAGCCATTCTGACAGGTGTGTGGACATAGCGCATTGTGGTTCTGATTTGCATTTCCCTGATAATTAGTGGCCTATCTTTTTACTATAGGTCAAGTTCATTAAAACAAACTCACATGGACTTTCCTAATTATTTTTGTGGTGGTTGTGCCGGGATTTGGTTTAAATAAAGAGTGCTGCTACTTGTTTGTGAAGTTTCAGGGTAATTATAGTGATTGTAATTTTGGGACGGCTGGCCGGGTTTTCCCGATCTTGTTATTGTCAGATACTTCCTGTTCTCCGGTTTCTGCTGCACCCCCGTCCCCTCCCCCCATCATAACCACAGCTCGTTTCCCCGAGACTTCTAGGCTCTTTGTGGCCAGATTTGAGACCCTGGATAGGTGACATTTAAGGAAGTCTAACCCAACGCTCTTGTTCCTCAGCATCAAGTTAGTGAGGCGTCTAGTCTGCCTTTGCCTTCTGCCATATGAAATATGGCAGCATCATATATGTCTCTTTTCTTTGGGTTCAGTGTCTACCTTGCACTGCACTTCTCCTACTGGTTGCTGTCTCGGGAATTCGCCGCGTTTTCCCAGGTCCTCTAAGAACCTCACACTTGCCATTCCTCCCCTCTCGCTGCCACCATGGGCGGGCTGCAGCGCTGCTGTCGCGGATTAGGCTATCTGATGCTGCCTGCCTGCATCTTGGGACACGTTTGGCTTCTGAATTCCTTGGCACCACGCTGTGCTTTCATATTGAGCGAACTTCCGCTATTCCATGTTTGCCCCTGATGCCAATTTCCTAGCTGCATTATCAGCTCTTAAGTGCTGCTATATTTTTTAGCTACTTTGTTCTGCCTGCCAGACTGGACATTCTCCCCGCGCCCGCATCTGGGCCTTCCTCCCTGGCGGCTGGTCTAGTGTCAGGTCCCAGCGTCTTCCATCATGATCTGCCCAGACCCAGTTTAACAAGTTCAGCAAATAGGCAGTGTGTCCTTCACAATGTTTATGTTTCAAGTACTGTAGTTTGATCACTTTTACTCCAGTTAGGTTGTGTTACATTTAAAGAATTAGTCCCACCTTTCTTTAGTACTCTATGTGGATTGTGAAAATGGTTGTCTTTCCCACTTTGCAGGTCTTTTAAAGAAAAAGCAAGTGAATTTTGTTTTTAATGGAGATTCTGAGCAAACATTCTTTTGCAAAGAATTTCATGTTTAAGGGAGCTATACTCTGATAAAATTGTTCCCATTTCTGTCCTGATGTCCAAGACAGGAACTCTGGGCCTAATTATTGTGTTTATTATCCTCAGTGTTAAGCTATATATGAGGAGCTGAAGAATGGGCAGAGGCAAAGAAAATATACGTGTGTGTGAGTGTGCATGTGTGTGCATGTGTTGTATTGGAAGAGTGAATGGTGAGTAAGGTAAGTAAGGACGGGGGAAAGCAGCTATGTCCGTTTGACAAATGTAAAGGGATTCCTGTTAATGTAATAGTCACACCATGTAATGGTGTGCTAATGTGTTCTAGTGTGCTAGTAAGTACTTGGATTACCTCACTGAAGCCCTCTTGAGTAGGTACTAATTTTGCTTCTACTTAACATGAGAGGAAACTGAGGTTTAGAGAGGTAAATTAACTTACTTGAGCCCACACAGAAAATAATTGCTAGATTAGAGCAATTTACCCTAAATTTGTATCATCCTGTTTCCATTGGTCTCCTGTTCTTCACCATGGTGCTTCCAGATTATTCTAATAGGACCAGAGAATAGAGAATATCGGAGGAAAATAATTAACATTTATTGGTGATAATTTTCAAATGATTTTTACATCAATCCTCACAAAAAGATGGTTCTTCTCTCCATTTAAGAGGGCACTCAGAAACAATGACTCTATATTATCACAAGCAGCTGTAGTTTTTTTTATTTGACTGTTTACTATTTCATTGTGGGAGTCTACCACAGTATCCTGACCGTGGACTTTTGGATTTTTTTTCCAGGCTTTTTGTATTGTATGTAGTGTCTCTGTAAACATACACATATTTCTCATGCACATTTTGCATGACCTTGTCTCAGGTATATACCTAAGAGTGTATATGTTAAAAATGAATTTTGAAGACAATGAATAACAAAGAAGGTCATGAATGGAGCAATGATGAGAGTTATGGACAATGATGAGTGTCACGAGCCAGTAATTTTTATTAAACTAATTCCGTGAACCTGGGCTAAAAAATTTTTTGGTAAATTTGAGGCCTCGCCTTTCCCCCAAAAAACAATCACCTGATTTGGTGACTTGTCTAGGATGATGGAGCGGTGGAACTGGGACTAAATCCAAGTTCTGTCGTTGCAGACAGTTCTTAGTCCTGTCCCATTTCTAACCATGAACATGATCCTCCTTATTGCACTTGGGGGGGCTGACAGCTACAGACTTCACAGGTTCAGAGGGGAGATGATACATCACTGATTTGCAACCCTGTTTTTGCAGAAGAGATTTGGTCTTGAGAAATTATTCAAGAGTGTTGATATTGCTTCACCCATGGGCCTGTGTGCTGTTAAGCTTGAAATGAAAAGAAAAGCTTCGTGGTTTAGTTTTATGAGGGAACCACAGCCATAGAGTTATGATCCAGTGCATATAACATTGAAGGATAACAATTTAAACTCCAATAACTCTTGCCATTTATCTCCACCAGAAGATCTCAAAGAGTTTTATGAGAAATTATAGACTAAGAATTTGGAAGAGTTATGTGCAATTTATGGTTAAAAAAGGAAGTGCTAAAGTTTTCTGGAATGTTCCAAGGTTGTCATTAGAGAAGGCATGAAGAGAGCCCAGGACCATTGACTCTTTGGCTAGGAACCCTGGCAGGAATAGATGTGACCAAATGAATCACTGATTCCGAATGGTTCCAGCTGCTTTGAGTGGCAATATTCCTTTTCCAGGGGCCTTGCTGATTAAAGAAGGACCTAGAGGGGGCCAGCATGAATTAATTCCCCAGAAACTTTAATAAACAGTGATATCGAGACAGTCATATTAATTCAGCTTTTGTAATGTACTCTCTGATTAGTGTTTCTCCCACTTTAATTGGAATTTTAAGCACCATAATGATGTGAGCCAGCTGAAGTTTTTAAACAGTACAGATATAAATTATATAATATAAATGAATTATATAAAATATATAAAAATATAAATTATATTTAGGAGAAACTCTACTTGAACTACTTAGGTTAATAAATAAAGACACCAAATTAATCTAGGCTATTTTAAGACCAAGCATGTAATATTATAAAACTTTGGTGATCTGTATGCTTTCTGTTGGCTGGCCATAGGATTTCTAATTGAATTACTACAGAAAATTCAGCACAAAATAGTATCAGATTTAACCACCCACTGAGTGTGTTGTTATTGTTATATTAGGTTAAATCAAAGGTTGCCACAGCTCTTTTCTGCACTGACACTCAGCCCAGAGAGGTAAATTCTTAAAATGAGATGATGAAATTTTAGAAAAGAGCAAGAACTTAATATGGGGATGATCTTCACATATTATCTTTAGAAAAATGAAACTACTTCATGGCTACTTTATATATACATTCCTAGCTTTTTAATAGTTAGTGTCTATGATGTTCATGTTCTGAAGCCTGAGGCTGACATCATAGACACAGAGGTGCCCTTGGAGAAGACACCCATTGACAAGCCCAGTGTCAACAGTATCCACATTGCAAGCATACTGCTTTCTGGCCATATCATCCCCAAAGCTCGAAATGCGGGTGGGATGGCAGCATGGCTGGAGGAATCAATTCAGCAGATAATCATTTCAGAGCTCGTACATCTTTATCAGGTTGTATGTGGTTAGGAACATGCCTCCCCAACTCTTTAATCTGTTCCAAGTCTGTGTGTCTCATCTTTCAATGATTCTCAAAGTGCAATTCTCCAAACCAGCAGCGCTGCCCAAGACCTTGTTAGAAATGTATATACCAAGATGGGATACACACACACACACACACACACACACACACACACCATGGAATAGTACTTGGCGATGAAAAAGAATGAAATCTTGGCATTTGCAACAACGTGGATGGAACTAGAATGTATTATCCTAAGCAAAATAAGTTAGTCAGAGAAAGACAAATACCATATGATTTCACTCCTATGTGGAATTTAAGAAACAAAACAGATGAACATAGAGGAAAGGAAGGAAAAAATATTATGAAAACAGAAAGGAAGGCAAATCATAAGAGACTCTTAAATATAAAGAACAAACTGAGAGTTGCTAGAGGGGAGGTGGGCGGGGGGATGGGCTAAATGGGTGATGGACATTAAGGAAGACACTTGTTGGGATGAGCACTGGGTATTATATGTAAGTGATAAATCACTGGGTAATTCTTCTGAAACCAATACTACACTACACTGTCTGTTAACTAACTTGAATTTAAATTAAGAAAAGAAAAAAAAAGAAATGTATACTCTAATGTGATCATCCAGAAATACTGAAGCAAAAACATCAGCGGTGGACCCAGCAATCTGTTTTAAAGGCCCATCATGCTTCATGTAATTCTCATGTCTGCTAATGCGAGAAAACACCTGATTTAAATTCTGTTGATCGGGGTATTTTTTTGTTTGTTTTTGATTTTTTTTAAATCAAAGAGCAGGTTTCCTACTATCAGATTCATAGTAGGCTCTCAATAAATGTTACCGTGAAAATGAAAACACACTTAAATGGTCATGCAACATTCTGCAATGTTTACCATCATATTTTCATCTCTTTGTTATTGTATAGTCAGGAATGATCACTTGCTCCTACAGATTATTCATTTTCTTTCCCTTTGAGACTAACTCTTCAGCTTTTCATTTAATATGAAAGGTCATCTTCAAAGAAAATTGTTGTCTGAGGCTTCCGTTGTCTAATTCTCTAGGGAGTCACTGAGAAGCCAAGTTAGTTTGTGCCAATCATTTCTTTCCCATTTTTAAAGAAGGCCAGTCAGTTTACTGTCAATGGTGATTAGTGAGATTCTTCTCCAGCCTCCTCTGCAGAACCAGCCCGAAGTTCAGTGGCCAAGAGTGTGTTGTTTTAGGACTTCTAAGTTGGTTTCAAGTCTGCTTAGGCAGCAAATTCATCGAAGGGCTTTAATACTCTCAACTTTGCTTCAAGTACTATGTGAAAATGGGGGAAAAATCAATCACAAAGAAAGCTGAAGTGCAACAGGTTTATGGAGACAGAGGGACTCAGAGTGAAACATGTGAATTCACTTGTATTATATACCCAATAATTTCTGATGTGGGAAATCTAGGAGATCATGGGCCTCAGATGCAGTGATATCAATGTGGTATAAATCTCTTACCTCTTGTCAGGTCATTGACTTTTGTGGGTTGAACAACATCCCTGCTTGTGAGCACATCTAGCCCTGGGGGCAGGTTCCCCAGGTAGGGACACTTAAAGAAAGAGTCAAGGCCTGGAGTTGGGTGTATGTCCTATGGGAATGAGAATGCTGATTGTGGGTAAAAACTTATGATGCAGGCATCACTTAGAGTTTGGGGAGGCTCCTCATGGAGCGGGGGTTGGTGGGGGAAGTAGGGATGGGTGAGGAGTGAAGAAAGTATACCAGCAAGACAGAGAAGTGTGGTGTAGGCTGGAGGAAAGTGTTCTTGCAGGGAGCCAGGGATCTGAGTAGGACCTCCTTTGCTAGCTTTCCTTCTAATTCTCATGGTGATGTGGGTGGGAGAATGCTTCTAGAATTGTGCTGGGTGGTGCTAACCATTGCCTGAGCAGCTCTTTCTTTCCTGAGTGAAACCTGCTACTTCTGTCTCAGACTTTGAATTGGTAACTGGATTTATTCGCTCTGAGCCCTGGCCGTAGCTTCTTAATTTTGTCTCCCAAACTCCAGTGTGCTTTTCATTCAGAGACAGGGGTGGGGTGAATTGGCATCTAGAACCCCTGCTCTGGGAAGCAGACCAAACAACTGCATTCTGAAGTCCACAAACTCTGACTACCTTCCAGGCCCCAGGCACCACAGAGACACTAGGAATCACGTGAGAAACAAGAATTTCTGTGTTCAGGGAGCACCAAGTCCAGTGAAGGACACAGATATCTAAACAGCTTACAGTTTGATGGGGTAATTTTTGTAGGTATAGAATTGTTACTTAAATTGAATTAATTTTCTTTTCCTTCTGCTTGAGGAAGTCAGCTAAGTCTGGAGGTAATACTTATAGCTAGGCCAGGTAGTGAAGAAGGGAAGGGGCATTGTAGGCAAAATGAAGAGTGTTTGAGAAAGTCTGATGCCTTCAAGAAATGGCAAGTGGTCTGTGAGTGGTAGACGTGAAGTGGGACAGAGGAAATGGAGCCAGATCACCAAGGACCAGCATCTTGCTGGGGGACTAGGGAGCGCAGCTTTAAGTAGGAGCATGACAGGTTAGGTTTGTTTTAGAAAGATCATTTTAGCCCCTTCGTGGAGGATGGGTTAGAGGGAGTAGAGCCTTGTCAAAATACGATAGAGGCATGATGAAGACCTGACCCATGACCATTGCAAAGGTGTTGAAGAAGCCAGGTTGACCTTTAGAAGCTTGAGTTTGTGCAGCTGACTTCTCTTTTACAGTCCTAGCCCCACTTCTTCAGGCGTCGGGTGGGGTGGCATCTAGGGCCACTGCTTCTGTAGATGCTGCCTGCATGGTTGCTTCTTTTCTTTTTTTTTAATGTTGTATTTATTTCTAGGAGAGAGAGAGAGAGAGACAGCGTGAGCAGGGGAGGGTCAGAGAGAGAGGGAGTCACAGACTCTGAAACAGGCTCCAAGCTCTGAGCTGGCAGTCAGCACAGAGCCCGATGCGGGGCTCGAACCCACGAACCGCGAGATCATGACCCAAGCGAAAGTCGGATGCTTAACCGACTAAGCCACCCAGGCGCCCCTGCATGGTTGTTTCTGACAGAGGGTGCGGATTAAACCTGAGCCTGAGTTCTCTTGTTTATTACCAGCAGCTTTCTTCTCTCAAAGATTTTACCAAGCTCCCCTAACAGTATGGAACTAAAGCTTATTACAAAAAAATTCCATGCTAATGTATTAGTAAATAAATTCTGCACTTGGATACCATTTTTTTGGGACAAGCAATATGATTTTGTACTTTGACATTTAATTTAAGTGGCTTACATCAAATGCCTTAATTCATTCATGAAACTTTTATTGACATTTACTATGTGAAGGCACTATTAGTTTAACTGAGGGGTGACTTAAACAAGTATTAGACTTCTTCTTGCTGAACGTGCCAATGCTGGTTTATTTTTACAAACCAAGGCACCTTCTAATAGCATTTAGTTTTTTCATTCATTTATTTACTCAACCATCTATTAATCTGTCAGTCAACAAATATTTGTTAATCATCTACTTTGTGGAGGCAAAGTAATGGCGTGAGGAACACATTAGGGATGGAAGTAAAAATAGAACAGATAGTTCTGGATGGACCTCACAGTTCTCAGAAATCCCAGAATATGAAATAACCTCAAGGCTTTGGTTACTTAATCTTTAATACTAGGGTCACTTTCATTATTAAAGTGCATCTTGGATCAGGAAGTGAGGGTTTAGCTTCTTAGATAACGTATCCTATCTCTGTCCCCGTGTTCCTCTGGTAATTACTTGAAACTTTTAGTCACTGGACTGTGCACTGCAGAACTGTATTCACGAGGCCACAATAAGTTCAAGAAATGAATAATGAAAGTATTTTCCATTACCTATCTATAGGATTTTCTCCTCAGTAAAAAAGGGACCAAATTGTATGCTTTCCTAGGCAGGTGGGATAGAAAATATTCAGTCTGCTCCATCCCATTCCCAGTTGATGGGTCTGCTTGAAATTAGCCAGTTTCAGAGTTCAGCTCCCAGTTCTTTGTGTAAATGACTAAGGGTCATCAGAAACCATCTTAGAAGTACAACATACCCAGACATATTTTGATCTCTTCCTCCTTTAAAGCCCTTCTTTTCATTGAAAAAGCTGTTTCTCATTCTAGAGTTTTCTACTCCTCCATGGAAAGAGCATTTGCTAGGAATTAAGTGACTTGATTTCTAACCCTAGCTATGCCGCTGACTAGTTATATGACTTTAGCTGGGGGTTGGCATACTATATATAGCCTGCTGCTAAATCTGACCTACCACCTCTTTTTGTAAATAAAGTTTTATTGGAGCACAGCCATGTTTATTTGTTCGTGTATTCCTTTGAGCTACAATGCAGAGATGAATATTCACGACAGGACTGTAAGGCCACAGAGCTTAAAATGTGTACAGTGTGGCCCTTTATAGAAAAAATCTGTCACCCTCAGCTTTAGGCAGGTCATTATTTTACTTGAACCTTAGCTTCCCCATCTGTAAGTTTGGGGAATTGGATTAGGTTGTCCCCAAGGCCTATGTCCTTTTTAGCATTCTGTTGCTCTATCATTCTTCCTACAGAGCAGCATCGTATCAATCTTTATATGCTGGGATATAAACCTATTCACATTTATTTCACTTATTCAATTTTTGAAGCCCTAATACTGGCAAGCCATTGTAGAAAACTAACAAGTCTAAGAGTCTCTGCCCTTGAGAAGCTTATGATCTGGTTAGAAGATATAGTTATTACAAGGTTTAGAAGTTACATTATGATAGAAGGTAGTAAAGGGTAACATGCCAAAATGAGTGATGATGATTAAATGAGCTCAAAGGAGAGAGATGATTATGGGGTGAGATGATTAGGGAAAACCTATAGGGGAAAGTGGGATGTTTTGAAGAATAGTTATCTCCATGGTCCCATAAATATTGGATCAATTGTCCTTCCAAAGTAGTAGTTTTCAGATTTTAGAGTGCAGATTTCAGAGTGTAGGTTACTGGGGAAAATGCAAATTCCTGCAATGGAGCATTAGAGGTTCTGATGGTAGGTCTGGGATACATCCCAGAAATCTGCTTTTTCAAAGAGCACCCCTGGTGATTCTGATATACATGGAGAATTTTCTTACTTTTAAAAATACTGCTTTGGAAATTTGGTTAAGTTGCTAAATACTGTTTCTGTAGAGGAATTCATGCTAGATTTGGCAGAGTCTTATTAAACCATAGAGTTTGTGTGACTAGGAGGGGCTCCGCTGTCCATGGAGCAATTACTTCAATGGTTTTCTCTCTCCTTTTAGGAAATCTGTGATCTCCCAGGCCAGGAAGAACAAACTGAGGACTATCTTTGAAAGCCATTGAATTCCTTAGATAAATCTAGAGGGGAAGTCTGAGGTCAATATAGCTGTTGTGTCTGTGATAGTTGAAGATTCATTATTGGAAAGGGTCAGGGTACTAACTACTTCCTTTTGCATGTGACTCTTGGTCCTTTTGTTGTGAGCTTTTTGTTCCTGCAAAGCTGGCTGGGGTCAATGTAGTGAGACAAAAAAACAAAACAACAACAACAACAACAAAACCCTCAAGGAAAGAGGTTGGGAATCTCCAATCTCCATCCCAGAACATGTCACTGATGACTTGAACATATCACCAGATACTCAAGATACAAAGGATAGCTTCCACCTTTGGGAGAATGGCCCTCTGAAGAGAACTTTGGAATCATCATCAGAGCCATTGGAAGGAACATCTGAGAGTCATGTGGGTGAAATTTTACAAGATCCTGTCATGCCTCCAGTCCAGATGAGAAAGATAGATCCACTTCCAAAAAAGCATAGACGTCTTAGGAAGGCTATAAGGACAGAGAATAAGGAAGGGCAAGAGGAAGGAGAAAGTGGAGACCTTTAACCGCCGCCCCCCCATCCTTCCAACATCTTTTGTGCCACCACAAAGTGAAGAAGATAAAGTGGTAGACACAAAGCTGGCTGTATTCAGTGCTCAGGAAGATGATCGTGACCTTCCTAGTGAGGTAGGGATGAGGCATGGGGTGGTGAAGTCTGGGCGTGGTGCATTTTCCTAGGAAAAATAATGACAGCCCTTTACCTGGAGTGGGAGTAGGTGGGGAATGAGGAGCTAGGGGAGCAATCTGGGATCCCTGGGCCCAGATGAAGCATGAAAGAACTGGCTCAGAGGGTGATGCCCTTTCTGCATATGTGTGTTGGCGCTGAGGGCTTTAACTTCTCCTACTTGCAGGACAGGTTACTGAGTCAGCAGGATGAGGGTGCCTGTGCGATGCATCAGGAGCGTCAGATCGAGCCCTGTGAGCTCTCAGTGTTCCAGGAGCCGGGGCTGTCTTCTCCTGTAGTAACATCCTTGGCATCACCACCACTCTGCTTTGGTCTCTTCCTAAGCTGTGTCTGTCAGAACTTCTCGAGGTCTAGAAAGTGGAAGGCCCCCAGAAGAGAGGACATGGAACAGGCTGAGGCAAGAGGTGATGCTAAGGCTCTAAGACCTGCCCTGCTGAGGGGTCTGGGCAGAAACAGGGTGCAGCCTCATGAAAGCCTGAAGCACGTTGATGCCAAGATGGCTTCTCCCTGTGTTTAGTTTTGTAATTTTCCCCATGTTGTTGTTCCTGTTGGTTGATTCTTGTGTATCAAAGATAAACTTTTTGGCTCTGCTTTTTTGCTGAGATCCTTAAGCCTGAGGAAGTGGTAAAAGAAAAGTAACTTTGAAGCTTTTTAACACTTTATCCAGTGGTGGCATTGTTTCCTACTTCCTCCCATTAGGCTGAAGTGGGATTCGCTCTGGAGCAGTGGTTCCCAAAATTCATGTAGATGTCACTCATGTTTTTAGTTAGCTTAGTTCTCACTACCTTCTCTGAGGATGGAGGTCATACCATCTCGTCATTTTGATTAATGTTTCTGGAAATCAGCCACTAAGTGGAGACTTCCCTTGTCCAGCCCCTCTCATTGTCTTTAACCTTTGGCTAGAGATTCATTTTGCGTTCCTCATCTTCGGTACTTTGTTGAAATTCTGACACTTTCTCCTTGATTTAGAAATGCCTCAGGGGGTGGTCGTTGCTACTTTTCTTGGATAAGGTAACACTACCACCTCCTCCATCTCTAATCATCGTTTGGTTTTCTTTTTGTAACTTGTTAGTAAGATACCTGGCTTTTTCTTCTGAAGTGTTCTCTAGCCATCGGTATTAAAAACCTAGTGACATAAGGTAATGGGCTTCTTTCCTTGCTATTCTTTAGCCAAATTCACAGAATCCTGAGTTCTGAGAAACCTAAAGAAAATAAGTACTTAGAGGGGCGCCTGGGTGGCTTAGTTGGTTAAGCGTCCGACTTTCGCTTAAGTCATGATCTCGCGGTTCGTGGGTTCGAGCCCCGCGTCGGGCTCTGTGCTGACTGCCAGCTCAGAGCCTGGAGCCTGTTTCAGAGTCTGTGATTCCCTCTCTCTCTGACCCCCCCTTGCTCACGCTGTCTCTCTCTCCTAGAAATAAAAAAAAAAAAAAATTAAAAAAAAAAGAAAAGAAGTACTTAGAAAAAAGTTCAAGATGATTTCAATTGCCCGTTGTTGTCCCAGCATACTAGGTTATTCCTCTTCCCAGGACATAAACTAAGAGTTTAAATTAACTTTATACCCTCCTTTGAGAGAGGAGGTTTTTATTTATTTATTTATTTTTCGTAAGTAGTTTATTGTCAAGTTGGTTTCCATACAACACCCAGTGCTCATCCCAACAAGTGCCCTCCTCCATGCCCACACCCCCCTTCNAACATTCCCACCAAGAGTGTAGGAGGGTGCCTGTTGATAGAGGAGGTTAAAGGAGAATTTGAGAGTTTCCCTGTGGCTTTCATTACCTTTTGTTATTTCCTACTTGTCCTGGTTTTCCAATTCATGTAAGAATAATAAATAAAAGTACAAATAGAAATAAGTGTGTAATGTATCTGCATTAGAAGGAAATTATATAATTTCTTCCTTCCTTAGGACTGACCGCTACGGTTACTGCACTAGAATTGGAGAAGATAACCAATGTCTCTGTTTTGTTCTTTTGTTCTTTCTTGCTTGGAATTGGCTTTGTACTGTTGGAAGAATGAAGCTGGGAAGGGAATAGAATGAGCTGCAGTAGCAGTGGCGAATGATCCCTAAGGCTACCTTGCGGGTAATTGATAAAAGCTACCATGGAAGAAGTCTTGTGATGTGATGAGGATCTCAAGTTAGAATGAGGAATTTTATGAAATGTCATAATCCGTGCTTGGAGGAAAATGGGACAGCTTTCTAAAGTCCGTCAAGCTTTGATACGTTTAGTTGTCTAAAGAGTGGTTGATTGTATGGGATGTTAATAGAGCTAATTGAGCATTATAAATGGGCACAAGCTATTACATGAAATTTCAAATTATCCAACTGTATTTATGCACATGTTTTCTCAGTGTTCTATAAGACACGTGCTACCAGGCAAGGCATAATGCACATAAAGTCCTGAATCATGGAGCCTATCATTAAAAGCTCAAAAGAAGGTAGATATTAGTGTTGTCATTAATGCTTTGTTATTGTTAGTGTTTCTTATTAGAAGATGGTTTAGGATGCGCTGTTCTACTATAAAAAAACTATTAGTTTCAGCCTGGTTATCCATATGCCCACTCCCATTTACAATGCTGATTTTCACATTAAGTTGACTTATTCCAAGTTTAGGGTACAGATCACAGATAAGGGAAGATCTGTATAATATGCACTTAGTTTTGAAACTTTTTTGCTCATGTGTCTTGACCGCTTGCTCACAAACAGGGGAAAGGGTGTCTGTTGCATTTGGAAAGAAAAAAGGATATGTTCTCAGGTTTCAGACTTTGTGTTGGTGTCTTTAGAGTTTGAATTATTAAACATGGTTTATGTCTTAATAAAGTTGCTTTTTCAAAATATATTTAGAAAAATAGTACAGCTGTATCAAAGTAAAAACAAATTAAAAACAAAACCTACTATTATTGATGAGAGATAAAGCATAAGGGTGATTAAAAAAATTGTTTCCCCCCAAGGCAGATAAACAGATGGTGTAAATGTGTTGTAAACAGAAGTACTTGACAGATATAAAGATGACCACGTTTAATGTTTTTAGTTGCCTGTTTTTCTCATGGGAACTCCCAGAGCTAGGTAGGTGGCAGGTACACTCATTGCTGCAAGTTGAGTAAGCTGAGATTAGGCAGGCTGATTAAACTTTTCCAGTGATTTTTCTAAGAACACTCATTAAATCTGATAGGGAATCATAATACAAGTTCTTTAAACAGAGTATTTAACCACTCACCTATGGTTTTATCTTCTACATATGACTGTTTTTGCTCTGGTTCTTATCCCAACATTCCATCCTGAGACACTTCTTGCTGACCATTTTGTTTTTGTCACTTATCCTCACATCACTGTCCAAATTCCAGCCAATGTCATCTTTACTCACCTGGAAAATGTTAACATGAAAAACATCTGGTTAATGTAAAATTACAGAGACCCCATAGAAAGGGTTTACTTATTAGCCTTAACAGAAAAAGTCGAAATTATCTAGTCCTTATTTATCAGAGGAACCTGAAACAAAGAAATTAAGTCACTCTCTCAAGATAGCATAGCTGGAGGTGCCTGAGTGGCTGAGCCGGTTAAGAGTCCGACTTCAGCTCAGGTCATGATCTCACAGTTCATGGGTTCAAGCCCCGTATTAGGCTCTGTGCTGACAACTCAGATAACTGTGTCTCCCTCTCTGTCTGCCCCTCCCCTACTCGTGCTTTGTCTCTCTGTCTCTGTCTCAAAAATAAATAAACTATAAAAAACTTTTTAAAAAATGATAGCATAACTAGTTATTGACAAAGCTAAAACAAACAATAACTAACATTAGGTCCAATATTGTATACTGTACCCATCTTCTGTGATCTTCAAGTAGTCTGCATGGGATTGATAGTTATATTTTCATTTTACAAATGAGACCATTTAGGGATGCCTGGATGGCTCTGCTGTGTGTCCAACTTTTGATTTCAACTCAGGTCATGATCCCAGGGTTGTGAGATCAAGCCCCGTGTCGGGCTCTGCCCAGAGCCTGGAGCCAACTTGGGATTCTCTCTCTCTCTATCTCTCTCTCTCTCTCTGTCTCTCTCTCTCCCTCTTCCTCTCTCCCTCATATGCTCTCTCTCTCTCTTTCTCAAAAACAAAACAAAACAAAACAAAACAAAACAAAACAAAACAAAACCCCAATGCCAACCCCCCCCAAAACAAAAAGCCAGCTGAGACCATTTAGGTTTAGAAATGTTCTAGTAAGACCAGATGAAAAATCCAAACCCAGGTTTGTTAGTCTCTGAAACCCACACTCATTACATTCTATCTCTCAGTATTACAATATTATAAGATCTCTTTGTTTCCAGTCTAACTGTAATGTCAAGAACAGGCAATTTCTCATATTTGCCAAAATTTATATTTCAGCCTTAATGCATGTACAATAAATATAGTTCAATTAAAAAAAAAGTCCGGTTATAAAGATTGTTTCTTCCAGGTAAAATTTCTGTACTGGGCAGTAAATAATAAAATAGTTAACCTACGTGTCATTGATAAAGTAACATTGCAGTGTAATATAAACAAAGTTTTAATCATTACAGCCAATTAAACCAAGACAATTACTTAACTGAAAAGTGGTTAAGAGAAAAAAGGAATAGTACATAAAGCAGGGCCCTCGACTTGACAGGGTCATAAGACAAAGTACAGCAAAGATGAATTAGGTCCCATGGAAAGCTAATGGACGTGAGTGTTTCTAAACTGTTTTCAGGTGAATAGTTTGGGACTCCGGTAGCAGAGAGGCTCTTCTGTGTAACCCAGTGACCCTTGAAATAAGTGACTATACTCCTGATAATGAACTCCAGGCTTTAAATAGGAAATTTGAGTTTTCTCACATTTCAAAACATTCTTTTCATTCTAATTTGAAAAGGCGTCTTCAAGACAAAATAAAAGAACAACAAAACTGGTAGATTCGAAACTGTGTGGTCAAGGAATGTTCTTCAGTTTCTTTCAAACTCACGATGTGAGGGCAGCCATTGTATATGGGGAGTTGAATGGGTGCAGATTTTCTGAGCTGTAAAGAGTTGCAGCACTGCTCCCATCATGGAACCTTCATGATGAACTATCTCAGATGCATGGTTATGACCTTGATTCCTAGTGCTAGAGGTAGTCTTTGATTATCATCTTTGTTTCCCTCCCTTCTTCCCCACCTTGGGGATAAGAATCAGTCCTACAAACTTGCTGAAAGGCCAGAAAGGAGATTATTTGTTTACTTATTTTTAATATATTTTTTTGTCAAATTGGTTTGCATACAACATCCAGTACTCATCCCAAGTGCCCTCCTCAATGCTCATCACCCACTTGGCTCTCCTTCATCAACCCTTCATTTGTTCTCTGTATTTAAGAGTTTCATGGTTTGTTTCCCTCCCTCTCTGTTTGTAACTTTTTTGTCCCCCTTCCTCTCCCTCATGGTCTTCTGGTAGATTTCTCAAAATCCATATATGAGTAAAAACATATGGTATCTATCTATCTCTGACTGACTTATTTCACTTGGCATAATGCCCTCCACTTCCATCCACGTTGCTGCAAATGACCAGACTTAATTCTTCCTCATTGCCAAGTACTATTCCACTGTATAGGTAAACCACATCTTTACGCATTCATCAGTTGATGGACATTTAGGCTTTTCCCATAAGTTGGCTATTGTTGAAAGCGCTGCTATAAACATTGGGGTACATGTGCCCCTATGCATTAGCACTCCTGTATCCCTTGGGTAAATTCCTAGCAACGCTATTGCTGGGTCATAGGGGAGTTCTATTTTTAATTTTTTGAGGATCCTCCACACTGTTTTCCAGAGTGGCTGCACCAGTTTTCATTCCTCTCAACAGTACAAGAGGGTTCCCGTTTCTCCACATCCTTGCCAGCATCTATAGTCTCCTGATTTGTTCATTTTAGTCACTCTGACCTGCATGAGATGGTATCTCAGTGTGGCTTTGATTTGTATTTCCCTGATTTTGAGTGATGTTGAGCATCGTTTCATGTGTCTGTTGGCCATCTGGATGTCTTCTTTAGAAAAGTGTCTATTCATGTCTTCTGCCCATTTCTTCACTGGATTGTTTTTTAGGTGTGGAGTTTGGTGAGTTATTTATAGATTTTGGATACTAGCCCTTTATCCAATATGTCATTTGCAAATATCTTTTCTCATTCTGTCAGTTGCTTTTAGTTTTGTTGATTGTTTCCTTTGCAGTGCAGAAGCTTTTCATCCTGATGAGGTCCCAATAGTTCATTTTTGCTTTTAATTCCCTTGACTTTGGAGATGTGTCGAGCAAGAAGTTGCTGTGGCTGAGGTCAAAAAGGTTGTTTCCTCCTTTCTTCTCTAGGGTTCTGATGGTTTCCTGTATCACATTCAGGTCCTTCATCTATTTTGAATCTATTTTTATGTATGTTGTAAGAAAGTGGTCTAGTCTCATTCTTCTGCATGTTGCTGTCCAGTTCTCCCAGCACCATCTGTTAAAGAGGCTGTCTTTTTTCCATTGGATGTTCTTTCCTGCTTTGTCAAAGATTGGTGGGCCATAGCTTTGTGCGTCCAATTCTGGGCTCTCTATCCTATTCCATTGGGCTATGTGTCTGTTTTTGTGCCAATTCCATACTGTCTTAATGATTATAGCTTTGTAGTAGAGGCTAAAGTCAGGGATTGTGATGCCTCCCATTTTGTTTTTCTTCTTCAATATTATTTTGACTATTCGGGGTCTTTTGTGGTTCCATACAAACTTTAGGATTGTTTGTTCTAGCTTTGAGAAGAATGTTGGTGCAATTTTGATTGGGATTGCATTGAATGTGTAGATTGCTTTGGGTAGTAATGACATTTTAACCATATATATTCTTCCAATCCATGAGCATGGAATGTTTTTCCATTTCTTTGTGTCTTCTTCAATTTCCTTCATAAGTTTTCTATAGTTTTCGGCATACAGATCTTTTACATCTTTGATTAGGCTTATTCCTAAGTATTTTACTGTCCTTGGTGCAATTGTGAATGGGATCAGTTTCTTGATTTCTCTTTCTGTTGCTTCATTATTGGTGTATACAAATGCAACCGATTTCTGTACACTGATTTGTATGCTGTGACTTTGCTGAATTCATGTATTGTTATACCCAGATCGCAGTATCCTCACTGACCAGAGACCACCAGGGAGACCGAGTCATGCATGCAAAGGCAAAGGGCTTTATTACGGGCTCGAGCTGGGGCTCACAGACTTCACCAGCACCGTGGATCCGTGCTGAGAGCCCAGAACAAAGACAGAGTGGGGTTTCTATAAGGTTTGTGACAGGGGAGTTACAGAAGTTGTGACGTAAGAACAGTGATCCAATCGTAATTATATAGCATTGTTGACAGCGGGTTTAACCATACGTGTTATCCAGAGTATCTGTTACTTTTGGTGGGATTCAATTACAACATTCAGAGTACTCTTAAATTCAACCAACCATAGACTAATGGGTTAACTTTTACCTTAGGCAGCTGAGATTTATCTATAGTTGCTGGCCTTTCTTGATTGGGTGTTGCCAAGGTAGTGCGGTGGAGTGAAGTGGTGGGCAGTTTCTTCGGCCTTGGGCAATGTGTAGCTGCCTAATAGTTCCAGGGGGACTGAAACTTAGGCCTTCTAGTTTAGAGGAGAAACTTAAGGCCTGTAATGGAGTTTGTATGGTTTAGACTTGTGTCCTTACAGTATAAGTTCTAGCAGATTTTTGGTGGAGTCTGTCAGGTTTTCCATGTAGAGTATTATGTCCTCTGTGAAAAGTGAAAGTTTGACTTCATATTTGTCAATTCTGATGCCTTTTATTTCATTTTGTTGTCTGATGGCTGATGCTAGGACTTTCAACACTATGTTAAACAACAGTGGTGAGAGGGGGGCATCCCTGTCGTATTCTTGATCTCAAGGGGAAAGCTCTCAGTTTTTTCCCATTGAGAATGATGTTAGCTGTGGGCGTTTCATAAATGGCTTTTATGATGTTTAAGTATGCCCCTTCTATCCTGACTCAGAAAGGTGATTTTAAAAAGAAGTTTAAATAAGCTACATGAACAGGACACCTCAAAACAGATTAAAATAATTTTTATAGAGGTTACATAATTTTAGATGAATTCAAAATCCTGAAATTCTATGACACGTAATTTCCAATGTGAACTTGACATCTTTCCCAGTTATATACCATTTGATTCTAGGATGCCTGTGAAAGTACACAGTGCTGGATCATTACAATGGTAGCCCTTTTGGTGAGCAGCATAATAGACCAATTCACAGAAAAGGATGAAGCAATAACTGGGATTTTTAATAGCTACCATGAGAGATATTCCCTGAATATCTGTCTGTTTACATGGAAGAAGGTGGAATTATGAAGAGTGTAAAACTAAAACAAAAGAACACGTTTCAATCAGTATGTAGTACCCAAACTCCTACTTGGTCTGTGATGCTCAATAAAAATCTCTAACACTTATATGTATAGAAGATAATAGATGAAATAGAAACTAACCATCCTATGATTCCTTTTCAAGAGCTATTGTTCATCTTAATTTACCTTTGGTTTGATTGTAAGGTTAAGATTATGAAACAAAGTGCTGTGTCTAATTCAATGTGTTAATAAGTATATAATAAGTACTTGAGAAATATCCATCTGAGCTTGGACTTAAAAGTTAAGAAACCCAAACACTGAATCCAAGTTTTGCCACTAGCTATTGTGCAACTTTGACTATTTATTGATTAATCTTTGATCTCCTCATCCAAAAAAGCAGGATGCTATGGTAGTTTCGAGGATTTCATGAGGTTATGCCTCCAAAAAAGCCTCGAGGCTATTTTACAGTAGAAAGCTTTTGACATTGTAATGCCTATTGAATTCTTAGAAAACAAAACAAAACATTAACTTGACTAAGTGTGCTATGCCAGGGTAAGCACTCATGTCAATTTTTATTTTGAGGAGAATTAAATTTATTTCCGGGGGCATCATGTTGGGGCAAAAAGAATTGATATTTGTTGATTCCCAATTTGAGTGCCTCTAGAGAAAATTTTTACCCCAGAACTTGACAAGCCAAAGCCCCTTTATTGTTATAACCTGTGAAATCAATATTAGTTGGGCATTTGTTCTTGATTTGTAGGGCTGGACAGACACTCATTTGGTCCTAAACTGCCATGGCTTAATGCAACATCTTTTTTTAAGTTATTAGAATCTTCTAAGAAAATTTCATTATAAAGGCATTTTATTCAATGACACTAAGAGAGTAGTAGTGCTTCTTAATTTTTTCTTCTTAAATCCTTCTGAATGATAGGATATATTCTAATGCATCACTATGACAATGATTATTGAGGCACCTCTGAGGCATATGAGAATTTTGCAGAGGGGCCACTGGATGGCTCAGTCAGTTAAGTGTCCAACTTCAGCTCAGGTCATGATCTCATGGTTCATGAGGGTGAACCCAGCACCCGCTCACTGCTGTCAGCACAGAGCCTGATTTGGATTCTCTGTTCTCCTCTCTCCCTGCCCCTCCCCTACTATCACTCTCTCTGTCAAAAAAAAACAAACAAAAAAGAATTTTGGAGAAACTGTCATTTGGTAACCCCCCCTCCTTGCATCTTAATGCCCTCCCCTTTCCATTTGCCCTACCTACCTGTGAATACTACACTGAGATTTACTATGTAAAGGGTCATAAAATTCTAGCTTTCTGTGATCTGGAATTTTATTTTGTTGTATTCAATAAGCATGAATGGAATATCTGTGCCTAAACTAAAGTGAAACAAAGAAAACACACATAAAACTTAGAAGAACTTCTCTGTGATGTCAAGTAATTTATAGACTATTCAGAGAAAATAAGTCAGACACACACTTAGTGACTACTAGACAATATCAAAAGTATTCAAAGGAGCTCCAAAGAGTAACGGTGTAAGTGAGCACAAATAGAATGCCTTGTAAAGGAAAGATTATCGCAAGATGGAATATAGGATATGCCTTCTCTGAATAGGTAAATTTTGAGTTGGAACTTGAAGGAAAAAATATGGTCTAGATTTGTCCAATCCCAAGGTCAAACGGGCTGAAGTTACTTTACTGGATCGAGTCCTAGAGAGTGGACAGAGCCAGAGCACAAGTGTAACCAGATCCAATAGAAAGTTGGCAGAGATGCTGCAGCCCTTATGGATAAGTCCTTGTTCTCAAGGGCAAGCAGTTCAAGAGATGGGTCAGGAACAGAAGACAGGGCTAGAAAGTTAGGTGTTGAATAAAGGTAGAGATGGTGCAAAGACAATCACAAGGGACAGAATAAAGAGTGGGTGTAGGACTTTTATCTGAACAGCAGAGAGGCCTGTGGGGTGTTTGACGTGTAGTGTTTTGGGGGGAGGTACCCTCCAAATGAAAATGGGGGACAGCACTGAAGGACTAAAAGCAGATGATTCTGATGAAGAACATCATGAAGAAAAGTACAGATGTGGCAATATTAGGTTATATGTTGGAGACATGGAGTGACTGAGACAAGTGGGGAGTAGTGAGAAATAAGCTGGGGTCAGTTGAACTCCATATTTGTATTTTGTACTTGTCTTTGATTTATAGTTGAAAGGGAGCCATTGCAAATTCTTGATCTTCTCTAAGGAGATAACATTGCCCAAGTTAGTGAACTCCAAAAGGAAAAAGTATAAGAATAGAGATATGCAAGGGTATCAACCCAGATTCAGTAATGACCTTTAAGCATATGCTGTTTAGTTCACTGCCTTCCACTATATATCTGGGGTAGATGATTGCCATTTTTTTTCACCACTTGCTTACAAATAGTATATTTTTGTAAGAATTGTGGATAGAATTAAAGGAACAATTGCAAAGAAACCCTTATGTGAAAGCACACACTATTTTGTACTATGAACAGTGTAGAAAGTCATGATCTGACTTACGGCCTCACATTCTACCTTAGTCAAAAATTAAACATGAAAGTTGAACATAATTAATTTTTCTAGGAACTTCTAAATACTTATCTGCTCTTAGGGCAACAGAGCCGTACACCTTGGTATTTAAGAATACTTCTGCGGCAGTGTCTGGGTTCAATTCTTGGCTTTACTGCTTCATAACTATGTACCTCAAAGAAATTACTTTCTTTGTGTCCCAGTTTGCTCATCTGAGAAGTAGGAGGAGTTATAGCCACCACATAGGGCTTTAGTGAGAATTAAGGAAGGTAATGACACATTTAGGGAACTTAGGCTAGAACTTGGCATATAGAGTGCAAGTACAACAGATGTGCCTCTGTCATCATCAGGTAGACTGGACACATTTCTGAAATACTGATTTGTGTGGGAAGACTTTGTACGGTCTCAGAGGGGAAGACTGTATGAGGTACCTGAGGAGTCTGACCCTATGTTTAGGGGCTTCTGGCCCCTCTAAATATTCTGAGCAAGGCTGAGAGACAGTGGGATCACCACACCTAATGAGATTCTGTGTGAAAGGACAGAGATTATTTCCATAGACAGAACCCAGTTATTACATGACTACAGGCAAGTTTCTTAGCAGCTAATTGTGAAGGAGTCTAATTAATCTTCTATCTCCAGTGCTTAGCACAGGGCCAAGCACAATAAGCACATAATAACTTCTCAGTAAATGTCAAGTAAATGAGTCAACAATTCAGTGAAGAATAGGATTTCTGTACAAGTAAAATTAAATGTACTATGCACAGAAACAGTTGGTTCATTCTCTTCTAGCTTTTACAGCGCCTTGACACTGAAGACATCTCTCAGATCTTGGCACATAGGAGGAGGGGCGCCAGAGGGACTGAAAATGAAGTTTTCATCAGTTAAGCGGGATGAGGTATGGGATCAGCATTAGGCTGATTTTAAAAAGGTAGATTCAGAACTGCTCTATTTAGTGATTAAGAAGCAATGTATTCCCTCTTTCAGCAGCCTCAGTATTGTGCTTTGAAATGTGCATGTGTGCACACACACATACACACACTTATATAGGCACAAATACACAAATATATCCCAGTTACTATAGTCCTTTATTCATTTTGGGTAAGTGCTTTATTCATTTTGGGTAACTGTCTCCCCAAAAACTTAGGAGCCTAAAACAATGACAACCATTCATTTAGCTCATGGATCTGCAGTTTGGTTGGAGTTTGGCAGGAAGGCTCATCTGTATTCCATGCAGCATAGCTGGGACAGCTCTATTTTTGACTGAAGGTTTCATTCAAGATGGCACATTCACATAATTGACAAGTTAGTGCTGACTGTCATCTGGTTGCTCAGTCATGCTGTGGGCAAGGGGACGCAGTCGCTTTCCACATGGGGCCTTTTCATCGACTATAAACCATTCACAGCATGGTGGCTGTGTTCCAAGAGTGAGCTTCCTAGAGAACCAGACAGAAGCTAGATTTTATGATCTCCTCTCAGAAAGCATAGAGTGTCAGTTCTGCTGTAGCCACAGGCCACCTAAGCCCAAGGGGAAGAAATGTGGACCCACTCGTGCCCCAGGGCAGGGAGTGTCAATATCACAGTGTAGTGTCGGCAGTGGGAGATCTTGTGAACGTCTTGGAAGATACAATCTGTATTTAGAGAGATGCTAATTCAAGTACCTCTGAAGTTCCCCAAAATGGCAGGCCTATTCTAGTATGCAGGAAATATTTTCTGGAAGAAGCATATTCAAAGGGAGGACATACTTTTGTGGAAATTTGGAAAAGATGATTCTAACTACATATAAGAGGTGTCATGATACTTGCCTTTGAAGAAAGTTACAAACAATATAAATAGAACAAAGGGGTGAATGGGGCATTCGCTGATTGAAGTAATTTAACGTGAAGAGCTGACTGTCAACAATTTAACAAAATAAAAGGAATCTTCACCTTGTCCTGTTGATGCCAGTAGAAGGGGATATTCTGAATCACCATGGACCTTTGGCAAGCGCTCCTTTGATAATAGCGTAGAATGTGCATAGCTAAATCTAATTTTTCTCTGACTGGGCAAAATTTTCCATCATGACTAGAGGCTCAGAAAAATCTTACCCAACAAATTGAAAATAGACAGGAAAATCGTAGGGAAATCTATATCTGAAGTATGTATCAACATTCTTTGTTAGTAAATGTTTATTTAGCTCTCACAAGTGAAATATAAATAATGACTGCAGTTTTCCTTCAAGGCAGATTTGAGTTCAGCTGAGAACGGTATTCAACAAATCAAATGTCAGCAGCTCTGACCTCTCTGCCGGAGGAGACACATTTAAGTGGTTTTAAAAATTATCTATTTTAGGACTTTGCATGAAAACCTAGGAAAATCAGTTTGCTAAAATCTACACCAGCTGACACAGGTGACTTCATATTCTCTGCCCGCATCTGTTTTATTCACAAATGAACTGCTGCTGATTTGTATGATGAAGCAATATCACACCAGTGATTACTTCCCACACAGCCATTAGCACACAAGTGGTCACTTCCCCCAAAGCCATAGCCTTTCTCTGTTTAGGATTTGGAGTGGGAAAGAGAGATCATAAACAATAAATTTTCTTCTTCAAAATATATTTGTTACTATCAGCGAGCTTCCTTCCATCCAAAGGAGACTGTCAAAGCCCTGTTAGGGTTGAACATGGCAGTTCTCGTCCTTATGGAATGTTAATGGGGCCAACAGAATCTGCGCTGGCAAAGAAGAGGTTAATGGTGGTACTCCATCATTCATTTTCCACAATTTTAACTGATCCCCTATGCTTCAGTAATTTTCTTTTGTTTAATAATTTAGCCTTCTGTGAAAGAATCAGGAGTAGCTAAATGATGATTCTTTTATTTCAACTATGTGTACCTTATGCCTGATCACTGTTGTCAGGATAGGAAATCTTTGTTAGTCTGATTAGAATGGAAAATACTAGATCTAAAGAATTGAGAACACGGAATGAAAACAATATTTTTATCTCCTTAGCTGGGTCCTTCCATGAATGGGGCCGGGGGCTCCTTTACCTAGGAGGGTTGAGGCAGAGCCCTAGGACTGGATCATATGACTGTCAATGTCATTTAAGCCCTCTGGCCACTCACTGGTTAGTATCTGATAACTTATTGAGATTAGTCAACTTTATGTGCAGGATTAAAGGCATTGCCTTGATCACAGCACCTCAATTTCAATACTTTCTGATGCTGCCAGGGTGTAGAAATCATGTGACCTCTTCATCTGGGGTTACTCTCCTTGACACTAGGCAGAATTTGAAAACAAACTTGCAGCTTTTATTTCATCTCCTTGTAGTGATGACAATCCATGGGGTTGAGAAGTGGACATTTCCAATGGGCTCCACCAGTTCTGGAACTTATGACTCGAAACTGATTGAAGTCACCTAATACTGTGTTAGGAAGCATTGTTCTGAAAGGCGTTAGTCTGAAGCTTGGTTCTCTGTCTTCCTTCTTCCAGTTTAATTCTCTTTATATGTTCTGTTCCATTTCTGGCATTGAAGGACTACCATTGCTTTCAGAAAATGCATTGTAATAAGTCTTGAGATACTAATATGACATGCACCATAGAAACAGCTTAGTTTTGCATTGTATAAACCCTTCTTTCTGAAGAAATGTTAAATGAACCTGTTACGTTTTACTTTAAGGAGTTAAGCTCAGAAGAACCCTTCAAACACCACAACTTCTTTAGACAGGTGGTAATTTATTGTTAGGCATTCTGAAATGGTTTGTCTTGCAGAAATAAACATACAATAAAATTACCCAGAAAGCATTCAGGTGAGTGTTTTGATTCAACAAATGACAGGAAAGTTTGGAATTTGAATATTTTGTGAATTGTAGTAGTAACTTTAACAACTGAAGGGATATGAAGACAAATCAAATGGAAAGCAATTTTGATTTTAATATGGAAAATGTGCAGTTATGTAGAAGATACTAATGGTACTAGAAAAAGACTTCAACAAGGAACTAGAAATTATATTTAAATAAGCAAGAAGATCAAGAACACATGGTGATTGACAAGTATTAACAGAGCTATTAAAGATGTTTTTGAAGCACATGCACATGACATATTTTAGTATTTTTCCAGTGATTTCAACATAACTTTATTTGTTGTTGCTTGCTTGTTGAGGTTTAGCAGACGATATGTAAAAAGCCAAAAGGCTACATGTAAAGAAAGACTTTTTAATTGCCTAGCTGCCAATCTTTTTAAATCCCTTGTATATTCAAATAAATATATACAAACACCCACACATCAGAAAATAAATTGACAGGAAAAGTTGTAAATTACACAGCAAATAAATAAATGAAGGAATAGAATGGACTAGTACATTTATCTATACCAGAGAGGGCCAGACTCTTCTTTAAGTCATAATTACACCTTTATTTGCTATTTTGTGAAACACCCACTCACACACACACACACACACACACACACACACACACACACACATTCCAAAACACATTTTTATACTGGGGAACCAATACTAGACTTTTCTCCAAAGACATATTTAAGTAGTAGAAAGTTAAGAAAGACATCAGCACAAAGGTCAATATGAGTTAATATTGGAGTAGAGATGTTATCAAGACTAGTTATCTGAAAATTTTTAACATCTACCTATTCCTGTATCTTTCAGTCCTGAAAGTCAAGTATGTATTAGTGTTTCTTAAACTTTGTGGGTGTCAGAATCATTGGAGAAGCCCCTTCAAAATATTTTTGCCTGGGCTCCATCCTCAAAGATTCTTGAGGGTAGGTGTCAGGAACCAGTATTTTTAATAGCATTCTCTGCCCCACTCCCCAGAGGTGATTCTTGTGTACACAGAAATCTGAGAAACTTTGGAACATATAACATACTTACAATAAGATAGGAGACCATAGCACTTGAATGGTAGAGCATTTGTATCTTTAAAAATGCCAGAGTTCATCTAGAGTCTATGGTCCACATGAAACAGTTTAAAAACCATTTTGCTTCTGGATTAGTTGTTTCACATTATACTTTTTTCATAACTCTTCTAATATTCCAAATGGACTTATATCACATAGGTATTAGTTTTTGAAACAACCAAATTATTAGGATTGGGAATTCTATTAATCATTTCATTTTAAGCTGTTACTTCGTTTTTGGACTTCGGAGTTAGAAGGAAAGAATCATAGCTTTCTGTTAATGACATAAAAATTTTTATAAATATACAGACACTTAAGAAAAATTGTTTTGAAGACTGAAAGGCATTATATTTAAGGTCTTATAACTTTTTATTGTTCATTAGTCCTACATGTTATCATTCTCTCCAACTGGCTATTTGCTCCCAGTTCACTGTATCCTATTCATATCTTATTCATAAGACCTAAAGATACAAAGGATCTTTAATAGGCTTGCAGCAGGGCTGGTAATGGTGGGAGGTGGGTAGGCTAATCCTTTGAGGTGAGAGCTAAAGGTATGTGGAAGAAGGTGCTGGCTGTGGTTGTATAGCACTGAGTGGTCAAAGCATGGGGAGGGTTGATGTAGTTGACATAGACAGTCCAGGTCTCAAGGTATGCATATGCTGAAGAAAACAAGGGAAAGAGAGGGTGATGGTAAGCTTGGGCCTAAGCCACATGAATAAGGTGTTGGTGAGGACTATATAAGGTTTGCCTTGAGAGATAGTCTGATGTATTCAAGATAGTTACTGATTTCAGAGTCAAGCTCTCATAGTTTGAATTACTGATCTGTCACTTATAAGATTTCTGACCACTGACAAGCCACTTCTTCTCTTTGCTCATAGTTTTTTTCTTATTTGTAAAATGTGGATAATAACAGTATCTACCTCAAAGGAGTTTCATGTGGTTTAAGTGAATTGGCATGTTGGGCAGAAGATTTAAATAAAATCTAGAGTTTCATTATATAGTATTCAAAATGTCCAGGATACAATCCCAAACTACTTAGCATACAAAGAAGTAGGAAAATCTGAACAACTATTGAAGGAAAAGAAAAACAACAGACAACAACTGCAAGATGACCCAAATGTTGAAATTATCAGAATTAGTCTCTGAAGCAGCCATTATAATCATGCTCTAAGAAACAAGGCAAAACACTCTTGAAAGGAATAGATATATAGAAGCAAAGAAATAGAAACTATTAAAAAATCAGAGAAAAAATTTAGAGCAGAAATATACAATAATGGAAAATTTTAAAAAATCATCAAAGGGGCTTAATAGCAGAATGTAGATGGGAAAGGAAGAAGTCAGTAAAGTTAGTGAACCTAAAGATAGAGGAATAGAAATTATCCATTCTAAACAATGAGAGAGAGAGAGAGAGAGACAGACAGACAGACTTTGCGACAATATTCATTGTTATAGAAGGAGAAAAGAAAGTGTTTGAAAAAAAAAACAAGCAAACAAAACCTAAAAGTATAGATGTGAACACCACCATTAGCTAACTTTATTTAATTGACATTTATATAACACTCCAGGTTACAACAGTAGAATACTCATTCTTTTCAATCATGGATGGAACATTCACCAAGAGAGTCCACATTGTGAGTCATAAAGCAAACCTCATTAAATTTCAAGGAACTGAAATGATTGAAAGTATGTTCTCTGATCATAACAAAATTAAACTAGAAAGCAATAACAATCAAGCTGTAAAACTCTTAGATATTAGAAAATTAAACAAAACATTACTAAACAATAAAGAGGAAATCTCAAGAGAAATAGGAATGATTTTGAACTGAATAAAAATGGAAATACAACCACCCCAGTTTTATGTGATATGGCTAAAGCAGTGCTTCGGAGGAAAGTGATAGCATTAAAAATCTGTATGAGAAAAGAAAGTTCTCAAATCAGTAATTTAATATTTAGGAATACCAAGGTCAATAGTCATTTATGTGAAGTTGACTAATTTAAAAAGAGCAAAATATACTCAATACAAATAGAAAAGCAGAGGTCGATGAAATTGAAAACATAAAAACTAGTGTAACCAAAATCTGGTCCTTTAGAAAAACAAACAATAAAATTGATAAACCTCTAGTGCAATTGACCAAGAAAATAAGGCACAAATGGTCAAAGTAATGATCACAAATGATCAGGCATCATTTGTGGAATCACAATTGTGGGATCATGGAGGAATATCACTAATGAACCAATAGACATTCAATGGATAATGAGGAAATATTATGGGTCACCCAGGTGGTGGGTCGGGTGAGCATTTGACTCTTGGTTTTAGTTCAGGTCATGATCTCAGAGTTTGTGAGTTTGAGCCCCACATCAGTCTCTGCACTGACAGTCAGGGGCCTGCTTGGGATTTTCTCTCCCTTTCTTTCTGCCCCTCCCCCCCACTCAAATAAATAAATAAATAATAAACAACTAAAACTTAAGAAAAAAGAAATATTATGAACAGCTTTATGCACATAATTTACAACTTAGATGAAATAAATCAATTCTTTTTAAGACACAAATATCAAAACTCAGTGAAAAACAGAGATAATATGAGTCATCCATTGCTTATTGAAAAAAATCTAATTCATAGTTAAACATTTTCAAAAACTATTTTCAAGCCCAGATGATTTCACTGGTGAACTTTACTAAATTTCTAAGGAGGAAAAAAAATTAACTCTTCAACTTTCTCATTGAGAGTTAGGGTTATAGTAACCCTATAATGCCAACCCTATAACTCTAGGGTGTTACACCCTAGAGTTATAGGGTTGACATTACTGTAACACCAAAATCAGACAAAGACAACATGAGAAATGAAAACTACAACCCAATATTCCTCTTGAACATAGATAGGAAAATCCTCAAAAAAATATTAGCAAGTCAAATCCAGCATTGTATAAAAAGAATAATAAGTCACAACCATGCAAGGTTTATCTTGGGAAAACTCTCAAATAATTAGAAATGACAGATCATTCCACCAGTCCTGGCTTCACAGTCTAAAATCAGTTGTTATATATAATCACATTAACAGACTTAATGACAAAAAAGAACAAATGATTATATCAATAGATTCAGAAGAAACACTTGACAAAATTCTACACCTAATTTTTGATAAAAGCTTTCAGCACACTTGGAATAAAAGGGAACATTAGCAATCTGATAAAGGGCATTTATGAAGAACCTACAGTTCACATTGTACTTAATGGTAAAATGCTAATTGTTTTCCCCCTCACATCAAAAACTAGACAAAGACTTTTAGTCTCACTAGAATTCTAGCAAATGCAATATGTCTAAAAAAAGAAATAAAAGACATTTTCTTTTTTTTTCTTCCCAAATGATTGGACAGGAAAAAATAAAACAGTTTTTAGCTGTAGATGATATGACTATCCATGTAGATGATCTCAAGGAATCTATTAAAAAATTTTTCTGGAACTAATAATTGGGTTTGGCCAGGTTGTAGACCAAAAAAAAATCAATAAATAAAATTCAATTATGTTTTTACATACTAATAATGAACAGTTGGAAATTGAGATTTTTAAAAAATCAGCATTTATGGTTGTTCCAAAATGAAATACTTTGGAATAAAGATAAATACTGTTGATATTAAGTGGAGAAACATATGTTTCTCCATGGATGGATTGGAAGATTCAGAGTTAAAATATCAGTTGTCTCTATTATTATTTACAGATTTAATGTAATCTCAATCAATATTTCAACAGGATTTGTTTTGTAGATATCAACAAGTGATCATAAAATGAATACAGGAAGTCACAAGAGCTAGAAGAGCCAAACTATTTTTTAAAAGAACAGAGTTGAAGAAACACACAATTGAATTTTAAGCCATATTATAAAACTATAGTAGTCAGAGTAGTGGGAATGGTAGAAGAATAGCTACCGAGAACATTGGAACAAAAGGGAAAATCTAGAAATGGGCCCATACAGAGGGGTTGAATTTTGACAGAGGTGCGAAGGCAATTCAATGGTTAAAGGATAGTCTTTTCAGGTAGTGTAGAACACCTGGAAATTCACATGCAAAGCAATGAACCTTCTTCTACACTTTACTCCATAAACATAACTTAACTCAAAATGTATCAGAGATGTAAATGAAAATGTGAAAATATAAAACGCTTAGAAGAAAACATAGGGGGAAATCTTTTTTTTTAAATTCTTTTCAAAATTTTAATTCCAGTGCTATTAACATACAGTGTTATATTAGTTTCAGATATACAATATAGTGATTCAACACTTCCATATATTACAGGAGAAAATCTTCTCAACCTTCAGTTACAAAAGAATTCTTTGATGCAATACCAAGTGTTCAGTCCATAAGAAATAAATAATAAATTGGACTCTATCAAAAGTAAAATTTTTGTTCTACCCAGGACATTATCAAGAGAATAGAAGTACAGGTTGAGAGAGAGAGAGAGAAAGAGAGAAAGAGACTAGAAAGACAATCCACAGACTAGGAAAAATATTTGCAAATTACATATCGGACAAAAGATTATATCAGCATATACAAAAATGCTCCAGATTAAAACATTAGAAAATAAACAACTCAATTTTGAAAACAGGCAAAAGATTTAAACAGGCACTTTACCTAAAAAGAATTATAGATGGCAAACAAGCCCATGAATATATGTTTTGGATCATTAGTCACTAGGGAAATGAAAATTAGAGTCATGAGATAGCATTTATACCTATTAGCTTGACTAAAATAAAAAATACTTGGGGCATCTGGGTGGCTCAGTGGGTTTTGTGTCCATCTTTGGCTCAGGTCATGATCTCACGGTTCCCGAGTTAGGCCCCCAGTGTCGGGCTCTGTGCTGACAGCTCAGGGCCTGGAGCCTGCTTTGAATTCTGCTTCAGATTGTTTGGATTCTCCCCCTCTCTTTCTGTCCCTCCCCTGCTCACACTGTTTCTCTCTCAAAAATAAATAAACATTAAAAAAAAAAAAACTGATGAAATCCTGTACTAATGAGGATGCCGAGCAAAAGGAACTCTCATACATTGCTGATAGGAAGGCAAAAATGGTCCCACGCTAGGAAACAGTTTGACAGTTTCTCAGAAGTATGCATACTCTTACCATATGACCCAACAATCCCACCTTTAGGTACATATATTCAAAAAAGCAAAGCTTACGTTCACATGAAAACCTGTGTGTAAATGTTTATAACAGCATTATTAATGATCACCTAGAACCAGAAGCTTTACAAATATTCTTCAGTGGTTGAATGCGTCAATAAACCATGGTAATCTAAGTATGGAATTTAGATAGGTTTATAAATAGGTTTACCAATAAAGAAAAAAAAAGGAATGAGCTGATAAACACTGAAAAACAAAAAAGGAACAGAGAACAGATCAATGTTTGCTGGGGCTCTGGAGTAAGGATCAGAACACAAGAGACTGCCCGAGAGAACTTTTTTGGGGTGCTGGCATTGCTCTGCATTATCTCTGTCGTCATAGTTAACAAATTTATACATGTTAAAATATCGCAGAACTGCGCATCGGGCCACATATTACTGTTTAAAAATAAAATAAAATAATAAAACAAAATAAAAATTCATCTGAGTCATTATCACTGTTTCATGTGGAATTGGAGAAATAGCACAGTGTATTCTCAGCCCTACAATCTGTAGTTATTCACTAAATGAAGGGATTCAATAGTTTGGGTTTTAAATAATATATTTTAATATTCAGCTAGGAACTTAATAGATGGCCCAAAAGACAATATGAAAACCAATAGCTTTAAATGTTGATGTTTTCAAGATTTTAAACTCCCAGAGATCCCTCTTCATATACTAAGTTGTCTTGTCTGCATTTAAATTAATGGTAATTTCTAGAAAATATTTAATCATTTATCTTCAGTAATGCTTTTTTAAAAACAGAGTAAGATGAAATGCTGGTCTATTCTCAGTGCCCATTTCCGCATCTTTCTCAATTTATTCTGACACATAAACTTATTTCAACAAGAGGAGACTTGAGTTGGGAGTTTTATTTAAACTGAGTGACTATGTTAATACTGCCTTGAAAAAAAAGTAGCGTACTAGATGTTCTGCCCCAAAAGCAATGCTTTTGGAAAACTGGAAATCAGTACAGTGTCTTTTACAAACTTCTAATAAGAGAATTCAAGATCCATTGGGGGGGTCGTAGACTGTGAAGGGCCTAAAAAAATTGTATCCCACTTGCAAGTTAACAAGATAGCCTGTCATAGTTTCATAGATGCCCTTTGCCAGAGGCCCAGCAAAAGCATCAGTCACAGAGAATTGTAGCTCAAAGAGGTCATTATGATTTGGGGGCCCCAAAAACAGAGCTTGAGGTGTACGTCCAATTCAGCCTATCGGTTGCTCCCCATTTAAAGGATACTTGTTTGCAGACTGGCAGATAAAACCAGACCCAGTGAGGTATGTACTGTGTCCAATGTTCAGAGAATAATAAAGTGTAGAGCCTTTTTTGGTGTGGGGAGGGGAGAGGCAAAGAGACAACAGTTTTCCTTGACTACCAGAGAGATAGAATGTTGAGAATCTATCCGCATAGTCCTAAGAAAGTTACTTAGTGAATAAGCCCTTGAATTTCATTAGGGTTTATCAGCTACCCTTACTGGTGGAGGTATAATGACAGTGCAGTCAGGGACATTTAGACAGGCTTTTGTTTTGCTAAACCACAGGACATCAACTATAGGGAGAAAGATTTGGACACCATGAGGGATAAAAGTACTTGGACTTAATCCTGACCTACTCCCTGGTGGCAAATAACAGTGGTGTTTAGGTAGCCCTGGCAAATACATATTGGAAACCTTGCCTCATTAATGGGAATTGGTCTGGGTAATCAGGCACCAAGTGGCTAGGAAATAAGGCCCTGGCAACATCCAAGGCAGCATACCAGGTGCCGTCAGTCTCTGTAACGGATTCAGGTCCAGTCACAATGTCCACAATAGCCAGGGCTGTGGGAGCAACTACTGAATTCACTGATGGTGAGGCCACTCTAAACCTCCACACCCTCGTTGTCTTTTTCCAGTAGGTACCCAGGGCTGTAGCATTTTTTACTACCCCTCTGCCTTGAAGTCTTTACAGGACTGTAATTTATTCGTATTCTGTTTCTGTTGGACCACCTGGGAGGGAATGTGGATTGGAGAGTGACTTACATGTCTCTCCAGCATTTCTCAATTTTTTAAAATGTTTTATTTGTTTCTGAGAGACAGAGAGAGAGAGAGAGACAGCATGAGCAGGGGAGGGTCAGAGAGAGAGGGAGACACAGAATCTGAAGCAGGCTCCAGGCTCTGAGCGAGCTGTCAGCACAGAGCCCGATGCAGGGCTCGAACCCACAAACCGTGAGACCATGACCTGAGTCGAAGTCGGAGGCCTAACCGACCGAGCCACCCAGGTGCCCCTGTCTAGCATTTCTCTACACGCAGTAGTTCCTGAATGGGAGAATCCCTTCTGGCGCTTACAAGCATTCACAGTACAGGCATGTCAACTATCAATACCAATTATACATTCATCAGTGTACACCACAATGACAGTACACTGAATTGTCCCAAAGAGCCCCACCTACAAGTTCAGGTTAGCTTCTCTTCCTCACTGTGGATCTTGCCCAAACCCCATGAACTGAATCCAGGCATTTCCTCCCCTTTTGGGATGGAGTAGAATGGTGACTTGTCCTCCTATATTCAACAGAGCCTGAAAAGTTTGAGTCTTTCTGCACAGTTTCTCAGCATACTTGGGCAGATGCATATTGCATTTGGTGCTCCTTAGGGATCAGGAGACTTTGGCTCCATCCCTAACTGGCTTTTTCTTTAAAACAGCTAAGCTTAGGGGTGCCAGGATGGCTCAGTCAGTTAAGCGTCTTACTTCAGCTCAGGTCATGATCTCACGGTTCATGGGTTCAGGCCCTCCGTCGGCTCTGTGCTGACAGTTCAGAGCCTGGAGCCTGGTTTGGATTCTGTGTCTTCCTCTCTCTCTGTCCCTCCCCCGATCACACCTTGTCTTTCTGTCTCTCTCAAAAATAAATAAACATAAAAAAGCAACAACTGGGCTTGGATTAGAGGAGAGAGCATCAGAGGTCTTGTAGGAAGAGACTGACTCAGCTCCAATAAACAGGTCACATTTACTTTCCATTTTGAGTGGTGTAACAGGTACACATAACTCAAGCGAATGAACCTCTCCTGTTTTTGATCCAATCAAATCCCAGTCTCAGGTAGCAAGGTCATCATAACCAACACCTTCAAAGTCAGCTTTGGAGACCCCTTAAAAACCACAGCCACACTGATTTCTTTTTGGAGGTTTCAGGATTTATGCCCTTTCTCTGACTTGGTCTTTATTCTTATGAGGGAATTTTCATAATGGAGTACACATTATTCTGGAATATCCCACTGCCACATCACCAAGGTAACAGCTCTTAAATACTCATGTGATTTCAACATAGGCCTAAGGGAGTTTTCCAGTGCAGCAGAGATGACAGCAAACATTTATCCAGATCTAAGATTGCCATGCTAGACTGTAGGAGGGGTTGGGTCATACCCTGCCCAGCTGTTGCCATCTTTTCTTAAGTATTGTGTTTCCCCATCTCATCTCCTAATTGAACCGGTCAAGGTTTCAATCATTGACCTGCTTTCTCTCTATAGTGGTTGCAAATTTCCCTTCTTTTGTGCTCAGTACAGTTGTGCTTCTCTGAGACTTGTCTGACAAGGGACACAAGATTACGCTTACCCAGGATGTCTTACTACTAGTTGTTACAATGGGGATAGAGCTGAGGCTGACTGTGAGACTGACCAGGAGGTCTCTCTCCCCCACCATGGGTAGCTGTCCTTGAACCTACTTTCTTGTCTTCTATCTGCAACCATCTCTCCAATTTATCTTTGTTAACAGGACATAAAATGGAGAACCATTTAGTGCCTAGTTGACTGTACAATTTGGTTAGATGTTCCATAGTGATCAGTTAGAAATTTTCCATTCCAGCTACCTTCCTCTCTGAGTTCCTATGGAGATAATCAACTCTGTTCTCCTGTTAAATCACCCAAACGTCTGTTTAAAATGACCAGGGGAAGGAAGGGAAGCATAAGTTTTAGTTTTTGGAAGGGAGAAATCACTTTTGCTTAAAATAATTTAATCAAAAAGAAGAATGAGATGTGAAACTCCTGTATTTCTGGGGGTAAAAAAAGGAAGTAGGAAGGAGAATGCACTGAAGCTTGAGAGGAGCTTAATAGTCTCTAATTGGTGCTGAAATATTTGGGTTAAGTTCTGATTAAATTTTTCACAGGCCTAAGTATCAATGGAAGAAGACAAGATATGAGACATTAGACAAATTATAAAGAGTACTTTCTCATTTCTATGCATTTTCTCAGTAGGCACATGAGAAATACTTGTGAAGTTAATGTCAGCATGCTAATATGGAGTAAACCTATAGGTGGAGAGCCCGGGCACACCTAGTTCTGACTGCACTACTTTCTCACATCATTTTATTTTATTTTATTCTCATTTTTATTTTTTTAATGTTCATTTATTTTTGAGAGAGAGAGACAGCATGCAAGCAGGGGGGAGGCAGAGAGAGGGAGATATAGAATCGGAAGCAGGCTCCAGGCTCTGAGCTGTCAGCACAGAGCCCAACATGGGGCTCAAACTCATGAACCATGAGATCATGACCTGAGCTGAAGTCGGATGCTCAACCGACTGAGCCACCCAGACACCCCATTTCTCACGTAATTTTAAACAAATTCATTTTGCATCTACATTTTTAAATCTTTAGTCCTGTGACAATAATATATAATTTATATGGTTGTTGTGAAGATTACAAGATGAGATAATATATGTAAAGTGATTAGTGCAGTGCTTAGCACATAGACTCCTGAATAAGCATCCAGCTATTATTATTAATAGATAAAGACCATAAAAGCCTCACTTTGGTATTGCTAGAGTATACAGATGCAGGATGACAATGACTAATGTGAAAAATTGGTACTTCCTATATACAAAAATTCTGGAGCCAAGTATGTTCTTCCAAACAACTCTTGTTGATAAGATTGATTCCTGGAATTCCGTGACTAGTATTCTATCACACTGAACTAAGATACCTCAAGTGCATTTGAAATATAAAATAATTGGTAGATGATAGATGTCCCCTTTCTTAGTCAGTTTAGTTGTAGGAAACCTAATTTGCTTGGACTCTTTCCTGAGAGTAAAGGAGAAAAGAGGAGAGGTAGCAAACAGGAGGAAGTTTTACCATGAAAAAGGGTTGCCCTGAGGATGAGACTGCGAATAGGATATTCAATTTATTTAAAGACAAATTTGACCACTTTCATAATTTAGCCAAAGTTCAACCCTATTTCAAAAGAATTAATATACACATTTATGCCATTTAGCTAAAGGATTCGAGAGCTAATAAAATTTCATCAGTGTTCAATTAGTGCTTAAATCTTTTAACTTCATGTAAGTAAATAGAGATTTTCAATGGAATTCTGAACTTTCACATTTTTGACGTGATACCAGTAAATTACATCCTTGGTAACAATACATTGCTATGATTTTCCTTTTTGCATGCAAATCAGGCATGAAATTATATTATCTTCCATGGCCTGTCTCGGATGACCAGTCAAACACTGGAAAATTTCTAACTTTCCTTTCCTGCATTAGGTTATCTTTTTGCCTTAGTTTGAGTATAGACCATTTACTAATGAAAGAGATTTTTGGTATTACAAAACCAGCAAGAAATCATATTTTTTTTTCACAATAAGAGTCATTTGTAAATTATAATCTTCCAAGACTCTTAGGAGCTATGTACGTAATTTTGCATTCATTGTGAAAACATCTCACTCTTGAAAGGCATCCGTTCTTCATTGGCTTGATGTTGAGAAGCTTTGATGAGAAGCTCTTTCCTACATTGAACCTGGATCTGCTTCTTGATTAGAATTTTGCTTTTTTGGAGCAGGAGAGAATAAGCTTTTCAACTCTGCCATATGAAGGCTCTTTGAGTAAGTTTATGTTGTCTTCCATTGGCCTCCAATGCACACATACACACATATAGCCTCAAACTGTGAAGTTTTTTTCATGCTGATTCTTTTTTTAAATATTTATTTATTTTGGGGGGAGAGCACAAGTGAGGGAGGAGCAGAGAGAGGAGGACAGAGGTTCCCGAGTGGGCTCTGTACTGACAGGCTTACAGCAGTGAATCTGATTTGGGGCTTGAACTCATGAACCATGAGATCATGACCTGAGCCCATGTTGGATGCTCAACCTCAACTGACTGAGCCACCCAAGTACCCCTCATGCTGCCTATCTTCAGTGTGCTCATACAATTTCCAGGATTGCAGGCCTTTCACAGATTTTTTCTCCTCTGAAAGGTAATATATTTAGGGTGACCACACGGCCTGGATTTCCAGGAACAGTACTTTTGTGCAGGTGTAAATAATAATGCTCTCTTTCACTCTTACAATGTTCTTGTTTCAATGATAAGTTATAATGTCTCTGTTGTGCAAATAAAGATGAATCGCAAAACACGCACACAAGGCCTGCTGGAGTAGTGATCTGGAAAGTTCACTAGTACAGGATGAGTACCAGATGAGTGGGCTGTACCCCTCCCACAATCATTGTTTTTAGGGCAGTGCACAAAACAGCGTTCTTCATCAGACTCCAAGTGATGGACCCCAGGCCTTTGGGTTGTGGATTTCTAAGCTGCATGATTAGCAAAATGATAGCTCCTCTAGTGTGATCAGAGGCTGAGATACCAAAGCTATATGACATGACAGCACACTGGCTTCAGCCTTATTCTATCACCTTTGTGAGTTTTGGGTTGGATGTACTTTAGCCTCTCCCCTGACTTGTTTGGGGCCTGGGGTCCAAGCATTGCAGTTGATCATGATTAACTGCCTTAATTATTAGGCAATAGCCAGTTTCCATGGAGTTTTAAGAGATCAACTCTCGTTATGTAAGACAACTTTCAGAAGATCAGTCAAGTTAACCTTTTACTCAGTTCTTCCCTCTTTCTTCAAATCAAAAAGTGGCCTTTAGGCATTATAATCTACCATTTTAACCTATAAGAGTTGTGTGGCTAATGACAGCATCACCATGGTTGACACTGGAAGACAGTTAGGAATGGATGAATAACTACACCCAAAAGTAGTTCATGTTTATCTAAGGCAGAACGGAAAGGACTACTAATTTTAATAGCCCTGGAGGTATCTAGCTGGAAAATGTAACAGGACCACTATCAGTATGTCAACGTGGGCATTGAGGACAGGCTAACTGTGATCAGCAGGATTGCTTCCTGGTCTCTTCCTATGACCAACGATCCTCAGTCTTATAGTGCTATTGTATGGTGGCTCTTGATCACACCAAAGAGACTGACACATCCGTGATCATGCACCTAATATTTCATAGTCAAGGGCTGTGTCTCCTACCACAGAAAAAATGGGAAAGTCCTGCCTTTGTGAATTTTTCCCCATGAACACTGCCCAGCAATCTAATGCCAGTGTTGCTTTGGCCATTTTCCCTTGTGTGCCGGTCACCCTAATCATATCTCATTCCACAGGTAAAGGGGTCAAAAGCAGATGGGATGGAGAAGACTATTTCTTATTACTCCTTTTAGAGTACTTCTTCTATACCTGCTACTTCTTACCTAGTAATATTAGATCTGACATAGGCACTTTCACTGACTTGCTGTCTGAGGTTAAACAAATCACGTGAGCTTTCTAGTTCTCGTATTCTTTATCTATAAAATGGAAGATGTGATACAAATACTCCATGATTATATCTTCTTGAGATTGGAAGCATGTCTTCCTTGTATTTCCCTACTCCTGACCCACAGAACATAATATGGAGGTGTGCTCTATAAATACCTGGTAAATGAATAAACAGATAAATGGACATCTTCTACCTTTCTTCTGGTTGGTGTTTGTATGCTGTTCCAACCTACTGAAATCATTCTGAGTTTGATTTTACCTTGCATCATAAAAACTAACTTTCCTGGAACACCTGGGTGGCTCAGTCAGTTAAGTGTTTGACTTTGGCTCAGGTCATGATCTCACGGTTCGTGGGTTCGAGGCCCATGTGGTGCTGTGCTGACAGCTCAGAGCCTGGAGCCTGCTTCAGAGTCTGTGTCTCCCTCTCTCTCTGCCCCTCTCCTGCTCTCTCTCTCTCTCTCTCTCTCAAAAATAAATAAAGATTAAAAAGAATTTTTTTAAACTAACTTTTCCTTCTTGATATCACCCATAGATAGGATATGCCTTCTACATATTCATCTTAGTCACTGATACAAAGATTGAATAAGCCAGGTCCCTGTATGCATTTTTCTTTGTACCATAGGATACACAGGAAGGAACAAATATGCAAATTAGCTCCTCCATGTTCTTTAAAGCCCCCCTATGTATTAAAAGCATCTGTAAAGAAATAAAGAGAAAATTCAATGTTTTGGACTGACTCAACTACAAAATTACCAAGAACTAACTGTTAAGATTGGCTGTTAATATGGAAATTTGTTAAAAATTTATTTGGAGGAGGGCACTTGTGGGGATGAGCACTGGGTGTTATATGGAAACCAATTTGACAATAAACTATTTGTAAAAAAAAAAATTATTTGGTTCTTGCATTTAATTGTCTTGGCCGATTTTTTTTCTTAATTTTTAATGTTTTATTTATTCCTGAGAGAGAGAGACAGCATGAGCAGGGGAGGGTCAGAGAGAGAGAGAGAGGGAGATACAGAATCTGAAACAGGCTCCAGGCTCTGAGATAGCTGTCAGCACAGAGCCCGATGTGGGGCTCAAACCCACGAACAGTGAGATCATGACCTGAGCCGAAGTCGGACGCCCAACCTACTGAGCCACCCAGGGGCCCCTGTCTTGGCCGATTTTGGTTCTTTTTTAAATTTTTATTTGTTTTGATATTTTTATTTATTTCTGAGAGAGAGAGAGAGAGAGAGAGAGAGCGTGAGCAGGGGAGGGTCAGAGAGAAAGGGAGACACAGAATCTGAAGTAGGCTCCAGGCTCTGAGCTGTCAGCACAGAGCCCGATGTGGGACTCGAACCCAAGAACCGTGGGATCATGACCTGAGCCGAAGTCGGACGCTTAACTGACTGAGACTCCCAGGTGCCCCAAGAAACCCGATTTTGGTTCTTAAGGATGGGGGATCGTGAAAAGGACTTTTAGTCTCTGGTCTTCTGGCATCTTGATCCCAAAGACATACAAATGCATTCTTAAATAAAGATGAAAAAAAGTAAAAGAGGAACAGTAATATTTTTTGAGCTACATTTGTCTTCAATAATAAAATGATATTAGACTCTCGCTCTAGAAAGAGCTAGACTAGAAACACCGATCCATACTGCAGGGGTAAACTTAGATAAGTTTAAAAAACTTTAACTTGTCTAGAGTATGAAGGATGAATGTAATAGGTCTGAAAAGCTGTAAAGACCTGTCAGTGTTTGAATCCTGGATAGTATGTCCCATTAAAAAATAACCACTATCTTTCATTACCTGAGCTTAAACAAATACTTTTATTACCAGTGAGTGTGCAAGTCACACACACTGTGCAGTAAGTAAAGAGAAGATTTTTCTGGTGCACTTGATCAATGCCGAGATCATCAAATTTCACAAGTCAGAGGACTTTTACAGTCACCGGTTTAGGCAGGGATGGCATAAGAATTGTGACACTTTCAAATCACAGTTATCTTTCTTCATTTAAAATTATTTAAATTTTTGTGCTGTGAGTCCTACAGTTATAAAATAATTGGGTATTGATAAAATTTTAAAATAGGAAAGGAGCTCCAACTATCTCCGACTTAACTCAGCATTTTGTGCAACCAGAAGATTATTCAAAAATTAAAGATGAATCGGGACTGCAAAGGAACAATGGCTCTATTTCTTCCTGTTAAAAAGTTGCAGAGGTGACTGGACTCCGTGTCAGAGTGGGTAGACTAGCGACCTGGCTCTTGCACTTACAACTGTGTATTCTCGGGCAAATGACTAGCCTTTTGAATCTGACTTCTATCTGTGAGGCCAAACATGACGTGCAGGGAATCAAATGAGACCTAAAACAAAACAATAACGATGTCACAATGTCAGTGATAATATTTAATACTTATTCAGCTCTCCCACGTAAGTACTGTGCTAAGTGTTTTAAATGTGTTTGAAAATTTAATTTTTGCACAATCATACAAGATCATACGAGATGGATGTTATTTTGATATGTATGAAAGAATTTTTAAAAAATCAAAAAGCTATAGAGATGTGAGCCATTATTATTGTTAGTGTCATATTTCACCAGAATAAAAGGACTGTGATTTTGGGGCGCCTGTGTGGCTCAGTCCGTTAAGCATCCAACTTCAGCTCAGGTCATGATCTCGCCGTCTGTGCTGACAGCTCAGGGCCTGGAGCCTGCTTCAGATTCTGTATCTCCCTCTCTCTCTGCCCCACCCCAGCTCACCCACTGACTCTCTCTCTGTCTCTCTTAAAAATAAATAAACATTTAAAACAAACAAACAAAAACACTAAAATTATTTAAAAAATGACTCTGGTTTTAATGTTTGGAATCCCTCAACTGCCATGTATTTGAGACCACTTAGCCAGGATTCATTTAGTGAACAAATACACCTACTAACAGCTATATAAGGAAAAATGGAAGCATGGTATCTTAGAATAAAGGTAGTATAAAATAAAATTTATTTATATATCTTCTTCTTCATGAATAAACCAGAGGCTCCTAGTGGTCACTGACTGTCTATAGGATCCCCTATATTTTCTGGCAACCTGGTAATTAGGATAGAAATCTGTAATTAATTCTGGCCAATGAAATGGGAGCACAATTAATGTGTATCACTTCTGGGTCAGGCAGTTAAGAGTTGATATGTCTCCTGCATTTTCCTTTTCTCTGCTGCCATAATCCCAGATGCCACATGTTCTGAACGACCTACCAATAAGATAGAGGAGGGCACGGAGTCTTGCATTGGTTTTAGTTGGGTTAGGCCTCTGAGATTTTGGTATTTATTTGTCACCACTTACAACTGTATCATCCCATAATTCTAGCAAAATGTGATATATGAAAGATCTGGTTGGTAAGTATTTGTGTAAGTAATATAGTCCAAGCTCATAACTTTATACAGGAAGTGTCTGAGGTATGGCCAGCTTAGATTTAACTGCCTAAAGTACTAAAGATCAAGCTCTTTCCAGTCCCATCACATAACGGGACTAATAGAAGATGAGAGCATTTGTTGGGCACACTTGGATGAGTAGTCATGTATGATGGGTGATTTGCTCAAGAGTTTAGGATGCTTCAGGTCCTGTCAGGCATGCTAGGGGCTAACAGAACAATTTCTTCACTCGTTTATCCCATCCTATTCGGGAAAATCTAGCCCCAAATCACAACAGCTTATTAGTAATAGTTTCAAAATTAGAACCCAGGTGGCCTGACATGCTAACTTACTATACTCATTTTAAAAATAAAATTGAGGGCACCTGGGTGGCTCAGTCAGTTAAGCAGTCAACTCTTGATTTTGGCTCGGTCATGATCTCACGGTTTGTGGGTTTGAGCCCTGCATTGGGCTCTACAGTAAGTGTGGAGCCTGCTTGGTATTCTCTCTTTCTTTGTCTCTCTGCCCCTTCCTCCATGTTCTCTCTCTCGAAAATGAATAAATAAACATTTTTTAAAAATCAAATTGAGATGATTCAGATTCCAAAAATTGCTTTGCTACTGATTTAGCTCTCTGATTGAATTGGGTAAATTCTGAGTCCTCTTTTAAATAAGGAGTTAATCTCCAAGGTAACCTAGCTCAAAAATTTTATAATTCATTAAGAGCAAGGAAATATACCATATGGTATTTGGACTTGACAGAAATTGAAATAGCTACTTTATGACAATACAGTGAATCCGATCAATGCAGATAGTCAAACTAGATGATACTGCCCCTGAAGTGAATTTTATTCAGGTTGGCTGTTTATATTCATCACATAAATTGAGTAATTAGGTACCATGGTCCCTATGTAAGAAGTCAGTAATTTGCAGTCAAGTTGTAGATTCTGAATGACTGAGCCACACTTCACAAGGATATCACCACACTCGATGCTTATGTCTATTAAGCTTATGTATAGGTTAGTCAACAAGTGCTGGGAAAACTTGATTCAGACTCTTACAAAAGAAAGTTATTTAAAACATTTAATTTAATATTGTTTAAAAAGTTAACAAAATATTTTAGGGCTTGGTAAAATTTCTTCCCATAAATATATTTTTTAGTTTACTACCAAAACTTAATAAATTTCTATTAACCACTTCTGAACTAGCAAAATATAATAATAATTAAACATATTACTATTTTAAGTGTTTATACAGGATTTTTGCTGCACAGAAAAAATTTCTCTGTAGGAGGAATACAATTATTTTTCCTGTACCATCTTAGCTTCATGAGTTAGGGCCTGGAAATCAGACTGGGAAAAGAAAAAACAGATTAACAAGAGAAAAACGAGCAGAAGTTTAAAAGCACGTGCATTGTGTGTACAAGCAGGAGAACTCCCGATGAGTAACTCAAAAGGGTGGTTACAGCTTGGGCTTATATAACATTTTAATGAAGAACAATAATTTGTAGAGAAGTGACCAGACAAAGGAAAAGGACTTTGAACTTTTAGGTTCAGCAAATTTGAGGAAGAAAATATACGGGGAAACTAATGGTAAATAAGGGCTAGTTTTAGCAAAGTTTCTTACATAGATTCATCTGGCCTCAGAAGGGTCTGGAGTTTGCTTCACTGAATCACTTCTATCTCTCCTGCTAGAGAAGCGAGGAGGACTCTCCTTTCAAATTTATGTCCTGCTTTTAACCAGAGAGCTTTTCTTATATCTGTTTCTTCTCACTTGTCTTTAGCTCAAAACAATCAATTTGCCCAATATTTTTGGGTGGCGTGTTCTGGTACCCTTCAATTCCATGTGCAAATTTGTAGACAGGGTAGTTATTTCACCCAGGTTTAAAACCCACCGATATCATTTTGTGCTCCTTTTTCAAATGCTGTCAGCAACTCCACTACAGTTGTTACATATGGCAAATAAACGAGGAGAAGATCCCCCATTTGTAGGATTTAATTAAAATGCTTATTTTCCTTTGAAGGGTATTCAAGATGGATAATGTTTCTCTTAATGAAATAAAAGGCATATCATCAGATGATTTTATGATCTTTAATTGAAACACATGAATTTCACATGCTTATTTTCTGTCCTGACAAGCATGTGCCACATGTCACTCTGAACGGTCATCTCCTTCCTCCAGCAGCTTGCTTCCCTCTGCTTGGTGACATAAGCAACTCTCACAGATGGAGCCTTGCTGGTGTGCTGAGAGTTAATCTAATTAAAACAGCATAACTAAATAATAGAAAAATGTTTGCTGCATATGGAGGGAAAATGACATTTGAGAACTCATTTATTAGATTGATGAACTGAGACATCTAAAGCAGTGTTTTCCTGAAATGCTTGGCTGGTAGGGAGGCTTCAATTCCAGAACCAGTTGACAGACTCTGTCCTGCCTCATTAAGGCACACTTAACGCGGACTACATCTGGAGAGTCTTGTATTTTCACGTTTTAAGTTCTAGAGTAAAGAATATAATGTGTTTGTGAGAATTCATCTGGATATTCTTTCTGAATATGCAAATAAATGTGGGCACGAAGTCGAAGTTTCTATCTGGGCCTCTTGTAGCTGAGGCAAACTTTAATCATGTGTTCCAGGGGTGTGCTTACCTTCATCTTTCATTGTTTTGTACAAGGTTGCTCTTGGCTGCTTGTCTACACCCACCTTATGCTGTAGGCTCACGTTGATTTTTCCCCCATTGTTTGATGAGTGCCTATTCTTTGTTGATTGAGTGCAAGCATCGCCTTTCCTGTGGGGGGCGCTCCTGGTGGGATAGCCACGCAGTGCCCAGCAGAAGCCTGAAGAGCACCTGTACTGTGTGGGTGCCAGGAGGGAGTTGTGATTTATGGCCTGTGGTAATATGTAGCTTTTCATCCATTTTTCTTGTTTCTCCATTTGGCTTCTTTTAACTTTATCTTTTCCCTCACTCTTATCCTCTTAGCTGATATGCTTGGCTTCTTGAAGATTTAACCATATCCTACCCAAGACATGGCTCACAAACTGGCCCAGCTCAAAGACTCCACTGGTGACCTCTGGTTTCTCATTTTGATTCCCAATACCAGGGTTCTGCTTCAGTTTCTGATAGTCAATACCCATTCCCTTCTGTTTCCTTGCCTGAGGAGGTTACCCGTGGACAGTCATCTACCTAAAAGACTTGCTGTTAGTTGAACACACACATGGGTTCTTCCTGGCTTCTCATATGTGCTCTGGTGTTGCAGGGTATGGAGGGCATGTAGCCTCAAAGACTAGTTTATATGCAACTACCTTTGAAAAGAGAAGTGGCGAGAAATTAGTTTTTTTTCCTGCAGGCCCAAAAGTATGGGTATTAAGTGAAAGTAGTGCACTTGCCCTAGTGCACGAGCAAGATAAGATTGAGTTAGAGATGGAGGCATGAGGTATACGGGAGGGTGAATGTGAGGGAGCTCAGGCCCCCCCACCCCCACCCCGAGGTGACTTGGGGGTAAATTCTGCCCCGTGGGTGTACTACAGAGAATGGTGGCAAATCATCCTAATCCCACCTTTTATTTTGAGATGTATCATTTCTATGAGAGTTTCACTATTCAGTCCTCTAGCAGATGCTGAACACATTTTTCTGGGTTTCTGTGGGCCTCCTGGATGTCCTAAACATCTGAATCTCAGAATGATTATTAGGCTGGTGGGGTAACTTTCCTGTAATTTTGTATTTTTATATCCTGGAATAACCCTCTGTGACTGGAGGCAAACCATGAGTGTTTCTGCCATGGATTTCTTAGGAGGAAAAGTGTATACTTATTGGCACCTTATGACCTTCTCTTGGCAATAATGTACTCACAATTGCCTGAAGCAAGCTCTCTCTTGTCAAGCCCTATGAACGCTGGGTGGCACAGTGATCTGGAAATGTGTCAGGTCTAAGCTCCGTCCTTTGTCCTGCTGCCCTTGCTGCTCTAAGGCAAGAGAGATTGTAGTTCTCTGTGGGTCTGAGATAGCATTCCAAGCCTCCGCCTCATGCAACACAGATACTGTACAGATTTTTCCGGGGCACCTGGGTGACTCAGTCGGTTAAGCGTCTGACTTTGGCTCAGGTTACGATCTAGCAGTGCATGAGTTCAGTCCCCGAGTTGGGCTCTGGGCTGACAGCTCAGAGCCTGGGGCCTGCTTCAGATTCTGTATCTCCCTCTCTCTCTGCTCCCCACCCCCACTCCTTTTCTCTCTGTCTCAAAGAGAAATAAACATTAAAAAATTAAAAAGAAATTTACAGATTTTTCAATAAATATTGGTTGATGAAGAGTCAATGAGGGGCTCATGTCCAAGATATGTTCTTGCACAAAAGTGAGTTTGCATCCCACAGCTATGTGTTTATATGTGTGCCTATTTCTATATTTATATTATAAATATAATCTGTATTGTACACCATGTAAAATATATTTATAAAAATAGTGTTTATATTATAAATTCTATGTGCACACACATCTCCTGTACTAGCTGCCGTGACCTTCACATCAAACTCCAGCTTTTTATCAGAATTTTTAGCAAAGGGGAGTCAAATTCTTTCTTACTCAAAGCTTGTCCCAGAAAGCTTCTCTACCCATGATATATGTAGATGTAGTGTTGCTAAGTATAGAGGCCAGACGTGGTGCCTCCAAAGGGTTTGTTGTGTTTTCTAGTGTCATGGTACCTCAGCTCAGCACTACTCACGCATTACAAATGCAGCAACAGTTGTCAAGTGCTTTCATTATGACAGTATTTTTAATAATACTTCCAAGGGGCAAAATTCTTCTGGGGAAAACATTAAAAAATAAACACATTTCTATATATAATCTCAGCTGAGGGGTAATACTGGGTGTAGTTTTGCTTCTGAAGTGTGAAATAACCTTCTTTTGGGGGGGAGGGATTTGGTGTTAAGGAAGTGATATCCAATGGCCTTTCCACAGCTGCACTCAGTTTTTACTGTGTAATGATTCCATGTCTCGTGTCCCTGACATGGGGTTTCTACTGCAGAAAAACAAATGTGCTGCTTTTATACATCCCAGATAACTGGCCCCTGGCTTGCACTATTTTATTGCCATTGGCTGGAATGCTCGAACTTTCTGCCCTCCAATCTTCCTTAAGAATTTGTCTCAAAACCCACTCCTTGTTCTCTTTCAGGATTAAAGCCATGCATATATGATTACTCCAGTCATCCCAACACACTCCCAGCACATGCGGGAATGAAAGCTAACTGCAAATCTTATGACTGCTTCGATTTCTGCCCTTTGGTAATGACTTTGAGTCATTTCAGTAATCCAAAATGTATAGGTAGGGTGGGGATGATGGAGTGCTGATGGCTTAGCTCAGTGAAGAGGCTTTGGGAAATTCAGAGTTGGGCACTTTAGGAGCATCAGGAGCAAGTACCCTTGCTGATTCCTGGCAGAAGTGGTGGTGATAATCCCTGCAGGGTCTTAGCAAGCCATGATCATCAAAATGTGGGCCACAAGGAAAGGACAGGAGTAGATGATTTATCAGCACAAATGAGAGACCTTCACAGAGAATTTCATCTGTGAATTGACACAGGTGCCAGCAAAACATGGGTGATTCGCTTGAAAGTGAGGGTCGTCGTGGTCTTAGCGGGAGATCCACCTCCTCTCATTTCATCAGAAATGCCACACAGAAATGGAGGATACTTCAGACCACCAACTGGGCCTTCTCTTTGCCTATTCTGTTGTCTCTCTTAACCCCAATGTGGCTTGCTATGTTGGCTTGGAACGTCTTCCTATCATGCTATTTTTCCAGATTCATAAGCAAGTAGTGTGTCCCTACCTTATCTAAAATACCACCTATTGTGAAGCATGGAGAAGGTTCTTTCCTTCTACCTTAGGACATTAAAACTTTTGGTTTAGCCTTCCTTTGTGGACAGTGGTTTTCACCATGATAGGAACTTTGTGGTCCGAATATGCTTGGCTAAATATGCTAGTGAAATTTAGAAAGGTTCTCTCTTTTTCCAAGGTGATTTGCAAGCCTATTTATTATCTTGATTATAAAGAAGGCAAATATCTGCCCTCTCTTTTCATGGGGCACTAGTACTCAAGATTCAGCACTAGGGGAGGGAGGTTATTGGGAATCATGAGTTAAGAGGGCAATTAAATATATGTGTATATTTGTATGTATTATTGCAATCTTAATATCATCCTATCACAAACTGATTTATTTGTTTCTAGTACTTTGCTATTTTCCAAGATTTTATTAGTTGTCATTTGAATTTATGTATATAAGAACATTGTCAGTTTCACTCATTTCACAGATATTTGTTGAGCACCAATTAAATTTCAGACATTATTCTAAGCATTTGGAAGGCATCATTAAGTGATAACAAAGATCTATGTCTTGCAGAGCTAACACTCTAGGGTAGGAAGAACAAAAACAAAAACATAAAAATATAAAAATTATGTTGCATGTTATGAGGTATTTAGTGCTACGGATATAAAACAGAAGAGAATAAGTACAATCATGAATATGGAGTAAAAGGATTGCTCAGAAAGTGACATGTGAGCAGAGCCATCAAGCAGGGAGGGAGATGGCCATATGTGTATCTGAAGGAAGAGTGTTCCAGGCTGAGAAGACAGCCCACGGGAAAGCTCTGTTGGAGGGGGGTGACTGATGTGCTTCAGGAACAAGGAGCAGCCAGAGGACCTGGAGGGAAGAGAGGAGGGAGGAGAATAATACAGTCTTTAAAACAATCTTCAGGTTCAGAAATAAAGAAATCCTTAAATATTAAGAACAACCTTTAAATTGATAAAATAAAGATGTAAAACAAATACACAGATGAAAACAGATTTTATCAAGTTAAAAAGGTTTTATTAGCTTGTTTTTAATTTAATGCTAACTAATGTACTTTCAAAAAATATTTCACATCTTGGGATACCTAGGTGGCTCAGTCAGTTGAGCATCTGACTCTTTTTATATGTTTAATGTTTATCTATTTTTGAGGTGTGGAGGGAGGAGAGGCAGAGAGGGAGACACAGGATCTGAAGCAGGGCCCAGGCTCTGAGCTGTCAGCACAGAGCCTGACATGGGGTTCGAACCCATGAGCCGTGAGATCATGACCTGAGCTGAAGTTAGACACTTAACTGACTGAGCCACCCAGGTGCCCTGATTATCTGACTCTTGATTTCAGTTCAAGTCATGATTCCAGGGTTGTGAGATCAAGCTTCACGTTGGGCTTTGTGCTGACAGTGTGGTCTCTGTGCTGATAGTGTGGGATTCACTCTCCCTATCTCTCTACCCCTCCCCTGCTCATGCATGCTCTCTCTCTCTCTCTCAAAGTCAATAAGTAAACATTAAAAAAATTCACATCTTAAAAAGCCTGAATCAAGTTTTCTTATCATTTTTCTCCATGTGCACTCTAACATGTACATCCTAGTCATAAATGTATAGACATGTGCATATTCTTACATATGTGTATTCCTCTTGACATGTGGGTCAGCCTGTTGAGAACACGTCACTTGTCTAAAGATACTAGCTTCTTGCATAGGGGCTGAGGCTATCTAATTATCTAATTTGTGTGAATGTAGATAGCTAAACTGAATAAAATTCACTACAGGGATTAAATTACCTAGTGTGCTGTCTAGGATGATTATATCAGCTCTATAATTACAAAATAGTTGCTTCATTTTGGGCTCCTTCAGAATCATGTCAGCACTACATACAGCACAATGAATTCTCTTGCTAACAAAAAATTATAAATGTGAGAGCTGGAAGTAGTCTTCCAGGATTATCTAAACCTCCTCATTTTCTAGGTGAAGAAATGGAGGCTGTCACAAATGACAAGTCAATCAGTGCAATTAATTATAACTCAAAACATCTTCCAGAATCTGAAATATGTTAACTAGTTGTCCAATCAGTGTATTGGAGAATATGCGAGGCCAAAAACTTTGGGTGTTAGGCCATTGCGAATGCTTTGACATTTCTACTGAAGAATATGCAGAGCCATTGCAGGCCTTGCGCAAAGGATCAATACAGTGCTAATTGTATTTTAGAAGGATCACTGTGGCTTCTAGGCGGATTGAATGGACTGAGGAGGATGATGGGTAAAAGAAGGAGGGCTATTGCAGGAATCCAGGGAAGAGAGATGATAGCTCAGATCACAGTGATAGCAGTGAAGACAGTGGGCAAAAGAATAGATTTTGGATACATTTTGAAGGTGGAAGCAAGAGGACTTTTGAGAAGATCGAATATGGAGTATGAAAGAGAGGAATAAAGGGTAATGTCTTAGCTTGGGCTGCCATAATAACATATTACAGGCTGATGGTTTAAACAACAGAAATCTGTTTTCTCACCGGTCTGGAAGCGGAAAGTCTGAGATCAGTGTGCCATCATGTTTGGGCTGTGATGTGGACTCTCTTCCTGGCTTAAATACAGCTGCCTTCTGTGTCCTCATGTGGAGGGGAGAGAGAACAAGCAAGCTCTTTGGTGTTTTCTCTCAAAAGGTCTCTAATCTTATCGTGAGGGCCCCATCCTCATGACACCGTCTAACTCTAAATCACCTCACAAAAGCTTGATCTCCCAAATAATATCCCATTGGAGGGGGGGGGGGTTGGACTTCAACATATATATATATGTGCCCCTCCTCCATGTCAACATATTAATTTTTGAAAGAAACAATTCAGTCCATAGCAGGTGACACCAACATTTTTGTCCTGAAAATCAAAAGAATGGAATTATAATCTAATAAAACCAGGAAGGCTATAAGTGAATATGTTTTGTGGGAAGAGATCAAGAGTTCAATTTTGGACATGTTGAATTTGAGATTTTTTTTAAGACCTCCAAGTGAAAAAGTCAGTAGGGAATTGGATATATGAGTCTGGAGGATGGAAGAAAGTTCTAGATATAAGGGTACATTTGGGAGATGCTGGCATAAAGATGGTATTTAAAACTATTAACATCAGATTACTTAGAGGCTGTGTAAATTAGCCAGCGTTGTTGCAATAAAGTATCACAAACTGTGTGGCTTACACAACAGAAATTTAATGTCATAGAGTTCTGGAGGCTAGAAGCCCAAATTTAAGGTGTCAGCCAAGTTGAGTCTTTTGAAACTTGTAAGAAAGAATATATTCCATGCCTCTCTCCAGGCTTCTGGTGTCTTTGGCTTGTATATACATCACCCTGGTCGCTGCTTTCATGCTCATATCACATTCTTCCTGTGTATGTGTCTGTGCCTAAATTTCCCTTTTGTAGAAGGACATCAGCCTTACTGGATTAGGGGCTCACCCTCTTCCGGTATGATCTCATCTTAACTAATTACATCTACTACAACCCTATTTCCAAATAAAGTCACATTCTGAGGTACTGGGGTTTAGAATGTCAACATGAATTTTGAGGGGACATGATTCAACTCCTAAGAGGAACAAAGCATATGTTTTTTGTCTTTTTCTTTTTCGTAAAGAAAAGAGGTTCAAGAACTAGGAAAGGAGATTTAAATGAGTGATCAGTGAGGGAAGGAAAAAAAAGAAGATTCTGGAATAAAGGGAAGAGCAAAGCTTACACTCACCTATTATGGTTAATTGGTCAACATCAATGTACACCTACCCAACTGCAAGCTCCAGAAATACCAGGATCAATTATTTTTCAACTGTTTTATAACCATAGTAGGCTTAATAACCATAATAGATACTTTGTGATATAATATTTTTTGAGACAACAATCACCAAACGGATCTTCTACCCCTGTGATTTAGAGTTTGCCCTTCAGTATGCTTTATCACTCCCAGGTGCCTAGTTTTATGTCCCCCATAGAAGAGTAAGCTCTTTGAGCACAAAGACTGTGTCTTCTGCTCCTCTGTATTTCTCACAGTGTCTGGCACATATTAGGCACACAGTAGACATGCAATAGACACTTGTTAATTGATTTCTAGTATGCAAATTTATGCTTATTAATACACTAGTTCACAAGTTCTTTTAATCTTGTTGATAAGTGCATACTTTCTGTCATAAAACACATTACTCGTAATTTGGAAGAGAGTCTAAAAACATCAATTATAATTCTAATATTACAAAAAAATTCTTCTAGAATTTTAATCTATTTTTTCCGGTTAAAATTTTTTTATCCTTGATTTTGTACATAGTTTTCATTGTCTTTTACCCTTTCTGTGTACTTGCATATGTCATGTCTTCTTTAGTAGGTTCCAGGAGAACCATGTCTTTCATGCCCTATTTATTTCCTTAGTGCATATAGTTCAGCAGCCCTCTCCCTCCCTCTCCCGCTGTTCCCAACTCACATACTTCGGATTTGCAATAATCATTCAACAATGAATTAACAGCCTGATTCCCATACTCATTTGGAGAAGATATCTGCTCTCCTTTTTTCAAAAAATTTTTTTGGGGCGCCTGGGTGGCTTAGTCGGTTAAGCGTCCGACTTTCGCTTAGGTCATGATCTCGCGGTTCGTGAGTTCGAGCCCCGCGTCGGGCTCTGTGCTTACTGTCAGCTCAGAGCCTGGAGCCTGTTTCGGATTCTGTGACTCCCTCTCTCTCTGACCCTCCCCTGCTCATGCTGTCTCTCTCGCTCTCTCTCCTAGAAATAAATTTTAAAAAATGTTTTTATTATGTTTATTTCTTTTGAGAGAGAGACAGAGACAGAGAGCGAGTGGGGGAGGGGCAGAGAGAGAAGGGGACAGAATCCGATGCAGGCTCCAGGCTCTGGGCTGTCAGCACAGAGTCTGAGGCGGGGCTTGAACTCACGACTGTGAGATCATGACCCGAACTCAGGAGTGTGAGATCACGACCCGAGCCAAGTCGGTCGCTCAACTGTCTGAGCTACCCAGGTGTCCCTTCCGCTCTCATTTCTAATCCCTTGGATGGTCCTATCTCTATAAGCCTCTCATGATTTTAGAAACAAATCAACACTTTGCCTGAATCAGGTAACATTCCAGATGATGTCATCATGGCCTTGATAAATAATGTTCGGAGAAGCACTCTCCTCATTTAGATCAAGTCGCGAGTCTAACGCATTAGGAACACTGCAGCTTGGTCTTATTTTTCAGCACCATATTTGGGCGCTGTGATTGAGCATCAAGTGAGAAACAGAAAAGGGAATTAGGCAGCAAACCGGGTTCACTGCAACAACATCTAGCAACAAAAACTCCTTTCATGAGCGGAGCTTGGGAGAATGAAAGGAGGTGGTAGAGGGCAGGAAGTAAATATTTTTCTTTTTAATGAGTGTTGGTTGTTTTATTTATCAGAATGTGCCCACTGAAAATGTTTTGAGGTTTTTGTAACTATAATGATAGACTACAAATTAATGACTATTTACCTCAAATCCGGGCAAAATAAGCAAACTATCATTGAATGTGGTTCTGTGACTAATTGAGCCACACTTTGGACAGAATGCCCAATACAAAAATGTCTTTCAATTTGCTATATGAAGCATCCTCCAAATCCATAGCAACAACGTTTCACACATTTGCCAAAATTCTCACACTAGACTTTAATTTAGTCCACTGTTGGCAGAGAGAGATAATTATCATTTTCTAAAAGCAGCCCTAAAAGTTTCTAGGTGATTTTCTTAGAAATTTTTCTCCATACCACCATGAAAACTAGGGAATGCTTAACAATTGGGAGAGGATGCTAAAAGTGATGTACATGTGGAAAAAAATTTAATAAGAGCTTAGAGGAGATCGTAATATAAAATGATGCAGTTGTAGAGACCAAGAAAAAGATAATTATCAACAACAAAAAGAAATAGAACCTCAGTGACCTGTTGAACACTATGCCTATCGAATATCAGGAAGTGTAATATACATGGAATAGGAGTCCCAGGCGGAGAAGAGCAAAAGGGAGGCAGAAAACTGTAAGAATTAATGGCCAAACTTTCCCCATATGTGTTAAAAACATTAACCCACAGACATAAGAAACTCAGCAAACCCCAAGCAGGACACAAAAAGAAAGTCACATCAGTGCATATCATATATTGTTGAAAAGCAGAGGTTTTCAAAAACCTTTGAAATTGTAAAAATAACCAGAGAGAAAAGACTTTACATGCAGGAGAACAATGATAAGAACAACACCTTTGATGTCCTGAAAGGAAAAAAATATATATTACTTGTCAACCCAGATTCTATATTCACTGAAGACACCCCCTTAGCAAATCAGGGTGAGAGGAAACTTTTGAGGTAAAGAAAAGCTGGCAAAGTTAATTGCTGCAAGACCTGTACCATGAGGAATGATAAAGGGAATCTTCAAGTAGGAGGGAAATAGCACCCGATGGAAATTCAGATCTACAGGAAGGAATAGGGATTCGGGGCAGTGGTAAACACATAGACTGTTTGAAAGACAGTCCCATTTCTCTTCTTGTAATTTCTTTAATGGACAATCGATGGTTTAGCAAAAATAAAAATATGTTCTTGGGGCACCTGGGTGACTCAGCTGGTTAAGCGTCTCACTCTTGATTTCAGCTCAGGTCCTGGTCTCACAGCATGTGAGTTTGAGCCCCGAGTCAGGTTCTGCACTGACTGCATAGAGCTTGCTTTGAATTCTCTGTCTCCCTCTCTCTCTGCCACTCTCAGGCTCATGCTTTATCTTTCCCAAAATAGATAAAGAAGCTTAAAAAGTTTCTTGTGTAATTTGTAATACGGATACAAGAAAAATATATGATATCAGTAACACAAAGGATGGAATATAAGTAAAACTGTGTTTTTGAAAGGTTCTTATATTTCATGTGAAGCGATACAATGGTAATTCTAAATACACTACGGTAAGTAAAAGATACATATTGTAATCCCTAAAAAAACAAATAAAACAGTAATTAGTACAAACAAGGATAGTGAAGAAGCCAAAAGAGAAAATAAAATAGAACACTGAAAATTAAAAAACAAAAAAGGAGTTTTGATTTCACCTATAGCTTTGCTCTTTCTAGTTATTTTTATTTATTTATTTATTTATTTATTTATTTATTTATTTAGACAGAGCAANGAAGGAGAGACAGAATCCCAAGCAGGCTCTGGGTCATCAGCACAGCCCAATGCAGGGCTCAGTTTCACAAACTGTGAGCCAAGATCAAGAGGTGGTTGCTTAACCAACTGAGCCACCCAGGTGCCCCCAGGTTCACTCTTTCTCTAACACCTTATATCCGATTATTAGGGGATCCTGTTGGCTTTACCTTCAAACTATATTCAGAGTTTATATTTTGCCACCTCTACTGCTACCAGCCTCACTATCGTCTCTCAGCAAAAGCCATATACGTGGTACCCCATATTCTGTCCTTTCTTTTGTTGAGTCATTCTTATAACTGAAACCAGTGATTCTATGAAATACTAAAGTCCTCACAGTGGCCCCAGAGCTTGTGTCTACCTACAATTCTTATATTTCTCCCTTTTAACTTAACTTCTCCTCAGCCACACAGGCCACCTGACAACCCCCACATCACACTAGATATGCTCTTGCTTAGATACACTCATGCTCAGTGCCTTTGCACTGGCCATTCTGTCTAAACACAGTTTTTCTAGATGTTTACAAGGCTAATTCCTTACCCCCTTCCATGTACTTCCAAAGTACTCGACTTTGATCAACCTATTAAAAATCACAGCACTGTCTCAATGATCCCGATCCCCTACTCTTCTCTTTTCTCTTTCCTTTTCTTTCTTTTTTTGTTAACATTTAATACCTTCTAACGTACTATGTAATTTGTTTATTTCTTACACTTATTGTTTATCTTTCTCTAATGAAACAAAATTCCACAAGGACCTGCATCTTTTTCTGTTTGTTTGTTTGTTTGTTTGTCATAATTGATACATATCAAGGACATAGAGCAGATGCTCAATAAATGTTGATGAAATGAATGACTGAATACTGAAGAATAACTGTCTTGCCATGGAGAATATATGTATGTATTTGCAGTACATAGTATAGTGTCTGGACATAGTTCAATAAAAATTTCTTGCCTGGGGTGCCCGGGTGGCTCAATCAGTTGAATGTCTGACTCTTGATATCAGCTCAGGTCATGATCCCAGGGTCATGAGATCAAGTCCTATGTCAGGCTCTGCACTGAGTATAGAGCCTGCTTAGGATTCTCTCTCTCTCTCTTTCTCTCTCCCTGCCCCTCCCCCCACCTGGGTGCTGGCTTTCTCTCTCTAAAAAAAGTCTGGATTCAAATCTACGAAACTTACTCTAGACCCAATACAAGTGCCACTTTCCCTATTCAATTACAAATTTAAGTGATAGATAAATCTAGAGATAAAATGGAGACTCACCTGACTACAGCTGACACTACTTGTAGTAATGCTAAGGCTGATATTGCTGACCACGGCTTTTGACTGAGGGCACTATTGCTAACAGTGAGTCCCACAAATCGACAGACCTACCCAGTCTGCCACAAGCAGCCCTGTAGCACTCATTGGTGGATACCATGCGTGGAAACTTACAGAATGAAGAAAAGAAAGAATATATGCTTTCTGTCTGGCTTCTAAAGAGAGAGAAAAAGGGAAAACGAGAGACAGAGGGAAAGAGAGGTGCTGACCGAAGCATTACCAGTGTATTCTTTTCAAAATTAGCATTTGTAAAATAATCAAATAATCTCTCCTCCCTTGGGGAGGAACCAGAAGGGGTTATATGGAAGCTAGGAGTGTTTTATTATGGGCATCCTCCATTATGGAAGAAAACAAAAGGACTGAGGGAGCTATATATCCCTCATATCTAGAACGTAAACCACAGTGAATCATCAGTGGGAGGATAGTAATCAATTCTATGGCTTTGGACAAACTCACCTAGGAAGAGAAGAGGGCTGAGCCTAGGTCAGAGGCTTGAGAAACCATGAGTACTCAGATGGAAGTGTAATAGACTAAGTCATGTCATCTCCCTGTGCTCCATGCATATATTGAAGCCCTGACCCTTAATGTGTTATAGTTAAAGACAGGGACTTTAGGGAGGCAATTAAGGTTAAAAGAGGTCATAAGGTTGGGACCCTGATATAATAGCACTGGTGGTCTTATAAGAAGAGGGGGGAAAAAAAGACAACAAAACAAACAAAAAAAACCACCAGAGCTCTCTCTCCACAAACACGCAGAGGAAAGACCATGTGAAGACCAGCAAGCAGGCAGCCATCTGCAAGCCAGGAGAGAGCTCTTGTCAGAAAGAGAATTTTCTGGCACCTTGATTGTGATCTTCTAGCCTCCAGAACTGTGAGAAAATGAATCTCTGTCTTCTGCCTAAGGCATCCAATCTGAGGTTCTTGTTGTGGCAGTCCTATCTAACTAAGACAGGAAGGTCACAGGCTGGCCAGTAGAGGAGAGAGGTGCACAGAGGCAAGGGTGTTGTCACAGAAACTAAGGGCAAAGAGTATTTTCACAAGGAAGGTGCAGGCAACAGCTTCAAACATGGCTGAGAGGTTACGTAATATGAGGATTAGAATGTCCACTCATCGGTGACATGGATGATTTTGCTGTCACATGGACAGATGGCTGTCCAGGTGGAGTTGGGGAAACAAACACAGACAACCACTTCTAGAAGTTGGCTCTGAAGCTCTTCTATAGGCTGGAAGGAAAGGAAAGGAAAAGGGATGATAACATTGGGCAGGACACAGGGGCAGGGGTTAATTTGGTGTCTTTATGGACAGTAAGTAACCAGACCTGCCTGATCAGAATGGGGAACCTACCTAAGAAGTGACAGCCACATGGTTAGATAGAATAGAGCCAGATTAATTGTTTTGAATCCAAAAAGGAGAGAATTTCATCGGATGGAGAGGGAAATAGAGAGACTGAGAAGGTTTTTGATAATTTAATGTAGCATTCATTAACCACTTCTCATCGGCTGGTAACTGCTGTGACTGATGCACAAATTAATAGGTGAAATAGACACATATTTTTTCATAACATCAAAATAATATTCATAGTTTTGTAACGTGATTTCAAGTTATTTTCTAATGATTACAAGGAATGCACTCAAACTAGTTTAAATAAAAATGTGTATTGCAAAGATTCATGTGCAGTCATAAAGAGGATGGACTTTCCCAGAAATATGAGAACAGTAAACAGTACTGGTCAGCCAAATACTGTGGATTGGTTCATTAAATCCCCCTTTCATTATACTTCTAGAAAACAAATCAGAAAGCTAAAAGCTTCACTCTACTTTCTTGCAGCCAAAACGCTAAAATTCTGGATGAGAAGTAGGTTTATTTGCACGAGATTTGAGAGGTAGAAGTGAGGTCGATGTTATCTTCTGCAGCTCTGTCAGACCGCATTCTAGAAATGCATAGAGTTCATGGATCACGTTTCCAGCATCTGTTCTTCAGCTTTCTTTCTGTTTCTGGGAAAATAGCACAGGGGTAGAATAGCCTTATTTTGTCTGTCAAAGCTCCATTTGTGACCTCAGAGGGAGTAGCTTCCTAAGTTGGTTGGTTCTGGATCTTGTTGGAAGCCATTCCAGAACGCTCAGATTAAACCAGGGATAGAAATTTTTTTCTATAAAGGCCTAAAGGTAAATATTTTAGGCTTTCTGGAACATACAGTCCTCTGTTCCAATTCAATTACTCAACTGTGGTATAGCTTACAAATAGCCACACACAATATATAAATTGGCATGGTCATGTTCCAATAACACTTTATTTACAAAAACAGGTAGCAGGGAAGGATTTGGTCACCAGGCCATAGTTTGCTACCCTTTGGCCTAAACCCTTCTCCTTTAAGCTTTCCAATGATTTTGGAGCACCCAATTCAGTTTGTCAATAATGCTTCTGCTAAAATAGTATGTAGAGTCGTTTCTGGTTCTTGGATTGAACTCTAATACAATTATAAGGCTGCAGAGCAGTGAGGAAAGGTTAAATTATATGGCAGAAATAACAGCTCCAAAACTCAGTCACTTAACATCATAAATAATGATTTCTCACTCACAGTAAGTATCTAAAACAGACCAGAAGGGCATACTCGTCTATGTCTCCTTACTTAGGGTCCAGCATGGATATAGCACCTACCTGCAAAGTATTGCTGGTCTCCATGACATAGGGAAAAAAGAGAACATGGAAAACCACACACGGACTCTTAAAACATAGAAATGACCATGTCACTTAGGCTCCTGTTTGGCTAAAATAAGTCACATGGCTATGCCTAATTCAGGGGGTAGGGAAGGGCAAGCCTATCCTGAGAGAGGAAAGGGAGAATCAGAGTATTTTGGGAGAGTACTAATGACTCCTGCAAGTTGAATTTCCAGGGAGTATAACAGGAGGGAAATTCTGGATCCAAGTCGGCCAAAAGATGCTTGTGAATATTACACTACATTTGCCATCAACAAGGTGACATTACCTCACAGTGGTCTACCCTGTTTGTTATACTTTGTGAATAAGAAATAGAAAGCTTCAGCTTACTCAGTTTAATAAGAATAATCACAATAGTAAGAAGTACTATTGGAAAGTGCATGCTTTCTTTGATGCCTCTGGCTACACAGTCACTGACGTGTGTTCATGTCACTCTCAACAATGCCTCTCAGTCCGTGTACCTTTTCACAATGCCTCGCTTACAGAAGGAAAGGAGATTGGAGTCTGAGAAAATATGATTTAATCTCTGCAGAATCCTTTCTGTAGAGCTCTTCTGTCATCATATTTTTTATCATTGTCCTGTGAAAACAGCAGTAATAATACATTTGGTCTCGGGCTCGGAAACCAGACTGAGTCCATTTGAATTCCTTCTTCAAAATACTGACAGAATGTCATCAGACGTATTATGTAACCTCTTACGCCTACATTTCCATAAAATGGGTTTAATAATAGTCACTCCTTCTTGGATTTGGGGAAGGATTAAGGGAATACATGTCAACCGCTTCAAATAGAACCTGGTGGATAGTAGCAGCTGAATGGTGTTTCTCCTCCTCCACTCCTTCTCATCCTTACTCCATGGCATTGTGTGAGGATTACAAGATAAAACATTCGCTGCTGACCCTAAAGCGCTTCATAAATGTTATTAAGGAGCACATTAGAAAACCCCGGAAAGCTAACTGACTTAGCTTTTTGGTCTTGGAGATCCAGCTGGTCTCCAAGGCACATGAGAACTCCAGACTTTCCTCCTTTACTCTGTTCCTGCTTCCTTGATATCTCAAATCTTTGCAAACAATCGCTTTGTCAGGTAAGGTTTGAGTCTTTTTCTTCCGCTTAGCTTTGTGTTATTTTTATTTAGCTCATTTTCATAGTTTCTCCTCTCTCTGTGCCCATTCCCACCCCAGCATGTTGTTGCTGTCTGGTTCCCAACGGGAAGGGTAGCTCACATTTCCAAGCAAATTCCTGAGGATGTGGATCCCCCCTCTCCTGGTTTCTGCGGACCACGCACAGCTAACAGGAGAGGCTGTACAGATGCCTCGGAAGAGTAGGCTCTGCTGAGGGGAGCCCTCAGGGAGCCTCGTTCCAATTTCTAGTTAACCAACTCTCACACCCGGGGTCTCTGCCCAAAGCGGAGGTTGTTAAGGGCCTCTGCGGCGGAGCCTGGGTCTCTGTGAGGGGCTCACTTTCCAGAATTCTTTCTGAGGGTAGAGCACTTGAGAAGGGCTGGCCCTCAGCATGTGACAACCTTCCCAGCCCCAAGGCCAGCCACATCACTTGGCTCAGCCTTGGTTTGCAAGCAAGAGCTTAAAAACAATGAAGCTACTCTGTGCAGCAGGACCCCGCCTCCCCAAATTCTACATGGTTAGTGTCACAGCACCGCAGGGCACCTCAATATTAAGTACTTACAGCCCAAAGAGGAATGTGACATTCATTTCCATCCCATCCAGAGTACTTGAGCTTAGGAGGATGGGTAAAATCAATATTTGCCGAAAAGAAGAGGGTAAAATTTGTGGGTGGTTCTGTAATTTCAAGATGCAGTACAAAGGTGCTCGGGAGATGAATTGCAAATAAAAGCAGAAAAGAATTTCCTGAGTGTCATTTTAAAAGGCTTCATGCTAATAGGAGCCAAATTCATCCTTTGATATTTTCCAGCTTGCTGGGTAAATAAATCATAAATTTCCCATAACGATGAGATGCATGCTGCTGGTGCGCCTCGGAGTCTGACCTATTTTGCAGGTTGACCTCAGAGCCGGAGAAAGCTGTGCCCGAGCACCAGCACCCCAGCTAGCTCCCTGGCAGTGTGTGCGCCTCACGTGGTTGGGAGTCTGTTTCAGGGGACTAGACTGACATCCCACCTGAAGTCTACTTAACTGGTATTCTTTTCCTTGTTTTTCTTTCCTTCAAGTTGAGTTGAGATCTTTTGTTTAACTTTAGCCAAGTGAAGAGAAAGACGGTGTGTATCAGGTAATGTTCTTGAAATTCCTCAACTCTCGCAAAAGATTTTAAAGGTGGGGCACAGAAGACCTCCATTTAACATTTTTAAGCTCTGGGTGGCTCAGTTGGTTAAGTGTCCGACTTCGGCTCAGGTCAGATCTCACCGTTCGAGGGTTCAAGCCCCACGTCAGGATCTGTGTTGACAGCTAGCTCAGAGCCTGGAGCCTGCTTCAGATTCTCTCTCTCTCTCTCTCTCTCTCTCTCTCTCTCTTTCTCCCTCTCTGCCCCTCCTCCCCCCCATTCTCTGTCTCTCAAAGACTAAAAAAAAAAAAAAAATCCAAACACTTTTAAGCTCAAGAGCTTTAAGGGTAAGGAACAGGTAATATATAAGGAGGTAAGTGTTGTCACAGGCTGCATTTCCGAATTCATCCATTCTTTTCCAGCTTCTCGTGTACGTTGATTTGTTAATCACGCAGTTCTAACTATAAGCAATGAATGGACATGAAGAGGTGGGGGAGGCGGGGCTACTGAGCAACACTTAGAATAATACCTAGAATAATACCAGCCTCGGGGACCAGTCTCACAGTGCACCTGATTTTGTTTTCAGGTGGGAACTTGTACATATTCGGAGTACAGTTTTCGTTGTGACATCTCCTTAAGGTAGCATTTCATGTAAAGCTCATTCCATGCTTTCACATAGTGGACATGAGAAGCTCATGGTGACAGTTCTCAGTCCTACTTTCCACATAGATAATAAAACATTGACATTACGCTGTAATAAAGAAAATGACGAAACTGAAACCACCATTTAATAGTCATATGACCGAGGCTATGGAAAACAATAATTTCACAGATGGGAGGTCAAATTAATTTCAGCCAATGCTTCAGTGGAAAGGAGAAGTCTGAAATAAATAGACCATAATATGTTTTTAGACGATGCTTGTTTTTATTTTCAATTTCACAGACACAGTGTCCTGTTTTTATAGTAGCCAAGCTGGCAATGCAAATCTTTGGGAAACGTAAACTGCTTTAGTCTTTGGTGGTGGTGGTGGTGGCGGCGGTGGTGGTGTGTGTGTGTGTGTGTGTGTGTCTGTGTTTGTGTGTGGGTTCTTCATNCTCGAACCCACAAACCGCGAGATCTTGACCTAAGCGAAAGTCGGACGCTTAACCGACTAAGCCACCGAGGCGCCCCTGGAGTCTCCCATTTCAATTTAAATTTTTGGCCATCCCATTTGGAAAACATTTTTTCCTCATTTGAAACCATAATGAGAAGGATGACTCCTTTTTCTTTTTTACAACAGCCAACAAAGTCTTTGGATTATGAACATGAAGCTTTGGGGGAAAGGGGAGAGGGTGGTCATACAGGTGCTCCGTGGATAGGAAAAACCCAGCCTTTGCAGGATTCAGTTCTTCTAGTCTCCGTGGCTTCCATTTATCTAATCTCTAAACTGCCTCAAAGGAAGTCATGTTACTTTTTTCAGCCTCCAGCTCTGAATCCAAATTCTACTTCTCTCTCCTCTCTGGCTCCTCAGCCTTGAACCATGGAGACCCTACTGTAGTATCTGCCTTCAATTCCTTTGCTTCTGCTCTCTCATTATCACTGTCTTCTTGCCCATCTCCACTCTTACTTGCCCATCTCTCATTATCACTGTCTTCTTGCCCATCTCCACAAACCAAATTTGTGAACAAAGTCCCTAAATTGAGAATGACTCCAGCTTGGGGAGGCCTTTGAGAATTTAATAAAAAGTAGCATTAGCACAAACATCACAGATGCCTCCCTTCCCAGTGAGTCTTTGGCTTTTAAAATTACCAATTTATAGATGATAAAATTCAGGTGGAGAGAGGTTAGGTCACTTATTATAAGACAGTCTGTAGGCAGACACAACTGAACTTAAATCCGTGGTATCTGCTTGAGGATTCAATGTTTTTTGAACAACTCCACCAGCCTCCAGTGGAAGCAGTAAATACCAGTACTTGAAATATAATTCATGGAAGTATGCAAAATGACCCAGTTTCTCCTTTATCCAGCTACCACTTTCCAAATATTTGAACCCCAAATCCAGATACTTTCGCCAATGCACTTAGGTCTAGCTCCAGACCTAATGAGCCAGCAATTCACCATTTCTAAAGATTCACCAGTGCACCTCACCTAACGACTCCTCAGTCTTTGGTTTCATTACTTTCAATCCTTGGCTGCACATCAGAATCACCTGGGGAGCTTTGGGAGCACCTGGGTGGCTCAGCTGGTTAAGCATCTGACTTCGGTTCCAGTCATGATCTCATGGTTCATGGGTTCGAGCCCCACTTTGGGCTCTGGGCTGACAGCTCAGAGCATGGAGCCTGCTTGGGATTCTGTGTCTCCCTCTCTCTCTGCCCCTCCCCCACTTGCCCTCCGTCTCTCCAAAATAAATAAACATTAAAAAATTTAAAAAAAAAGAATCATCTGGGGAACTTTAAAAGATATAGATGCCTGGGCCCCACCCCAATTCAGTCAGATTCTTTGGGCTCTTCAGCTTTTGAAAAGCTCCCTAGTGACTCAAGGTCCATGTCATAACCGCAGCTTTGGAATATCCAGGTAACAACATCGAAATCTCATCATCCATAGCCCATAGAGGTTATTCCTATTTCCCTCATCTGCAAACCCTGATTTCTCCCGACAGTATGGTACTCACAGTGCTTTTACAGTCACATCTTCTGGAACCTGAGCCGTCCTCCTAAGACCAGTATCGTGAGCTCTTCACAAGTATATCCAGATTCCCAAGGCCGAAGGAAACCCGAGGAGATAACACTGAGCCTCTCAGGCGTCACCACCTGAACTTCCTGGAGGTCCTGCCAGGCTCCACCACACAACTGGGTTGGAACTCCTTCCCCAAGCTCTTAAACACACACATTGGAGGCCCGTGGGTCTCACTTCCATTCTTACTCATCAGTGTTTCTAGAGGGCCCAGGGCCTGACACCAGAATGCATCACTTATTAATCGGAATATCTTTCACTTGTAATCCTTTGGTGTGCTATTTATCCTGTCCTTTCTCCTTCCTTTTTCTGATCATCAACATTCAATATTTTCTGAGCATATTCTGTCTGCTAGCATTTAAGTATACAATGATCCTTTTTCCTTAAAGAATCTGCAATCGCTACCTCTAAGTAATTCATATTCATTTTATGCTCCAGATTTAGTTATCAAGACTGACTTTGCTGTTAATTGGGTTTTTCTTTTTTTGCCAGAATTATCCTTTACAACAATATGCAATAAGTGAGGGGTCCCATACTTTCCCTGTTCTTGTGATCCAAATATGATTTCCCTAGACACAGTCCCAAATAAATGATTTTGTTATTCAGGGGAATCATCTCTGCAGCTAGCAGCATGTGTCCCAGCAAAGGAAATAATATTTATTTTAAAAAACAATTTTGAAAACCTACCAACAGAACAATTAGGTGTAGTAAAAAGTTCAACATTGTTTAGTGCAATAAGCATAAGTCTACATAATTAATGGCTAGTACATCACAAGGGAAGCACTATTAGAGCTCTAGGTGGGTCTCTTTACTCCTCATTCGGCAAGGACTGTCCTGAATTACAAGATGCTTACTAATCCTGGCGCTGCTCGATAAACACCTGTAGTGTTTTCTAGTCCTTGTGAAAAAAACTTCCCCTCGTGAACCCAAATATCCTAAGGAGTAAGAACCACCCTTGACTGAGAATCGCTTAATGAATCTATCGAACACTATACTTGCAAAATTTTTGATTAAAGAGAATGGCCATCCAGCAGGAGAAGTGTGGCAAAGAGGCAGATACAGCTCTGTTGCACTGATAGTCTTTTGAAAAGAGGTGGCGCACCCATGCTCATAGCAGCATTATTCACAGTAGCCAAGAGGAGGAAGCAACTCAAATGTCCATTAATAGATGAATGAATAAGAGAAAAGTGCAGTAAATAAATACAATAGATATTATTCAATCTTAAAAAGGAAAAAATTCTGACATATGCTGCAACATGGATGAACTTTGAGGAAATTATGCTAAGGAAGCCAGCCACAAAAAGACAAATACTGTATAATTCCACATTTATGAGGTATCTAAAATGCTCAACCTCATAGAAATGAAGGATAGAATGGCATTCACCAAGGACTGCAGGTGGGCTGAGGAAGGGAGTTATTTAGTGAATATATAGTTTCATATTTGCCAGATGAAAACGTACTCATAGTCTATTTCACAACATTGTGAATACACAACACGATTGAACTGTATACTCGAAAAATGGTTAAGATAATATTTAAAAATAAAAACAGAGATGAAATTTTAAAAAGACAAGAATAAAGGTTATTAGGCAAAGCTGTACTCATTCTCATGATCTCTCTCTAAAACCAGAGTGTGTGTTTGTTATGTATGTATGGTCAATATATGTAATATACTGATTTTTATGTTTTATTTCATTGTGATTATAGTGCATACGTTGTTACCATATAATATGCTGAAGCAGCTGTATTTTAAAGTAAAATCTCACTTGATGTGTGTATTCATCAATATATTTAATATACATTCACAAAGAAAAATCAGAAAATAAAAAAAGCAATAAAGCAAAGCAAACACAAACATGAAATTCTAAGGGGTAAAACTGATAAACTTTCCATGACCTGTATACACTGAAAGCTAGAAAATACTGCTGGCAGAAATAAATGAAGACCTAATAAATGGAGAGAATACCCTGCTCAGGGATTGGAAGACTCAACATTGTTAAGATGACAATTCTTTCCAGTTGTTCTATGGATCCAGTAGTCTCCATCAAAATTCTAGCAGGCTTTATATTTGGGAAGAACAAACAAGCTATTTCTCAAATTTATGCGGAAATGTAAAAGATACAGAACAGACAAAACAATTTTAAAGAAGAGCAATGTGGGAGGACTTACATCATGTGGTTTCAAGATTTATTATGCATTTTCAGCAAACACAATGTGGCATTAAAAGAAGAATGGATGTATAAATCAATAGACTAGAATAGAGTCCAGAAATATACACGTATAAAGTGCATTGATTTTTGCACAGGGATGTAAGGGAAGTCTAAAGTAAATGGAAACATACACTGTGTTCTTCGATAGCACAACTTATATTGCAAAGGTGTATGTTTTCATAAATTAATCTATACATTTTGACTGTAAGCAAAGTTCATTTGGAAAAGTAAGTCTGTGCCAATATCCAGGGAGGTTTCTTTTAAATAAAAATGATTGCATGTGGATAAGGATTAGTTCTATCTGATACAGAAACTTACGAAGCTATACGGAGATGATATGATAGAAGATATATATATCCAGAAAAATCAATGAACATAAGTTCATAAAATCCATATTGAAACTTAACAAATTACAGTAATGGAAATAATCTACCCATAGAGACAGAATTATATTCAGACAAATCAATAGATATAAAGTCGATAAAAAAGATTTTCTTTGAATGATAAATGTGTTAGGTGAAATCAGTGATGGGAAGAGGGACTCAATAGAGTTAAAACAGCTAGATAAGCATTTGGATAAAACATCTGGAATTTCTACCTTATTCCTTGTATCAAAATAAAGTTTAAGTTGATCAAATTTTAAGAATTGAACCATAAAGTTTTACAAAAAAAAGATGAGAAAAGGTATGTTTAAAGAGGGCTTGCAGGGAAGGGTACAAAATCCAAAACTGTAATGGGAAATATTGAAAAATTTGGTTGCATAAAGACTCAAAACTTCCATATGTCATAAATAACATAAAGTTAAATAAAACAGAAAAGTAGTTGCAAAAATATGACAAGAAATGAAATTGATTACATACAATTATGTATATGTATATAATAGGTATACATATTTAGAAAGGAAAATGGTCAAAGGTCTGAACAGTCAACTGACAGATGAAAATAAATGGTTGATAAAATGCAAAATATGCCCAATCTTACCCATAATTGAATAAGTGAAAATCAAAACAAAAGATAGCTTTCTGTCAGATTGGTAGAGGTTAATTTTGTTATGCTGGGGAAAGTGTGGGAGTAGAGTGGTGTTAATTTTGCAGATTTTTAGAGGGGAATTTGGAAATATTTATTTTTGAATACTTTTATCCCAAACATCTATTCTAGGAAGTAAGTCAATAAAATAGAGTATCATGAAATTATTCTTTGTTGTGAGCAAAAGAATGCCTATTGAAACATTTTTTAATAGTAAAACGTGGGCTATAACTTGAATGTCCTTTAATATAGGCCTTATTAATAAATCCATTATACTTATCCAGAGGATTATTATATACCTTAATAAATGGGTTAGTTTAAATATAATGATATAGCAAATTAAGAATGAAAATGTGGAATTCCATTTCTGGCCATAATGGAATAAGAGCAGATNTGGCTTTCAGAACACAGACCACACCTGCTTTTGATCCCTAAGAAAAGGGAATTAATGGGGTAGGGGAATGCTGTGAGTTCTTATTTTTTCCGTCTAGAGATAATTTCCAGGGTGAATAATGAGAAGGGGAACATAAATAGACCCTGGGAATTTTACTGAGTTTAGGAGACAGTGAATGTATTTTCAGAAAGTCTGGGTGGCTGGAATTTATTAACAGAAAACCGAGAGAAAGGAGCTACACACCAACAGAGCTTTGATATCTGTAGTGGGATCCTTTTTAGTCTCTGGCTAAGTAGTAATCTGTGCGTGTACAGGAAGAAGATTTACCCAAGGCTGGGTAAAGAATACCCAAAGACAGTAGGCTTAACAATTCTTGGAACTCACATGAGGCTGAGAAAAATTTGTGATTCTAGCAACAAAGTAGAAACATGTCTTAATGGTCAGTGCATTGGGTAGATCCTCGAGAAGCATTGTTATATTACTTGAGACAAAATACCCTAGACTAGAAGCTGCTCTGAACCTAACCTATCAAACCTTATAAACAAGCCTCAGAAGGGTACAACTGACTCTAAATAACTTAACAACACACAACAACAAAGTCAAACACTATTTATAGAAACACAACGAAATCCAGAACCTCAAAATGTAAAATTAATATTAAAAATGTATGTTATCTGGTAAAAAATTAGCAGACATGCAAAGAAGCAGAAAAATATCTTCTACACAGAAAAATTAAGCAATAGATACAGACCCAGAAATACCACAGATGATGGAATTAGGAGAAAAGGTCATTAAAACATAAATTGTAGATATGCTCCATGTGTTCAAGAACATCAAAGAAAGCAGTAACATGATAAAGAGAGAAGGGGGGGAATAATGACATTGGTAGAACTTCTACTGATGAAAAACACAGTATTTAAAATGAAGAATAGTTCCAATGATGTATTAGTTTGCTAGGGCTGCATAACAAAGTACCACAGACTGGGTGGCTTAAGAAAAAGAAATTTATTTTCTTATGATCCTGGAGGCTAGAAGTCCAAGATCAAGGTGGTGGCAGGTTTGGTTTAATCCTGAGGCCTCCTCGTCTTTGGCTTCAGACAGCCATTTTCTCCCAATATCTTCACATAGTCTTCCCTCTGTGTCCTCATATCCTCTTGTGAGGATACTAGCCATGTTGGATTAGGCCCCATCTCAGTGACCGCATGTAACCTTAATTTCTTCTCTAAAGAACTTTTCTCCTAATACAGTCACACTCTGAGGAACTGGGGCTTAGAATTTTAACATTTAATTTTGGGTGGGACACAACTGAGCCCATTACAGGTGGGATTAAATAAGACAGAAGTGGGGCAAGTGGGTGGCTCAGTTGGTTAAGTGTCCGACTTCATCTCAGGTCATGATCTCATGGTTTGTGAGACAGATCTCCACCTTGGAGTCTGTGCTGACAATGTAAAGCCTGCTTGGGATTCTCTCTCTCTCTCTCTCTCTCTCTCTCTCTCCCACAAGCTCTTCCCCTCCCCTGTTTGTGCTCTCTGTCTCTCTCTCACTCTCTAAGTAAATAAACAGTAAAAAAAAAAAAAAAAACAAGAGATAGGACACTGCTGACAAAAAATAATCAATGAATACAAAGGCATAAAGATATAAATCACTCAAAATAAAACACAGAGAGGAAAAATGACTGAAAGAAATGACCGCAGCATAGGTGAGCAGTAGAATAGAATCAAGTTTAACTTATGTGTGGTTAGGTGGAGGCATAGAAAAAATACCTAAAGAAATAATGGGTAAAAATGGTGAAGACTATATACTCACAGATTTAAAAGCTCAGTGAATGTGAGCAGGAGAAAACCACACCAAACATATCATCAAATTGCTGAAAACAAGTAACACAAAGGGGATCTTAAAAGCAGCCATAGGGAAAAAAATCATTATATACAGATGAACAAAGTATAAATTATTTCTTTTCAGAGATTTTGCAGGTCAAAGGACACGGTGGTAACACTATTAAAATTCTGAATGAAAAAGAAAAAAATCTACCAACATAGAATTTTGTATCGGCAAAAGTATGTTCCAAAAATGAAAGAACAGCAAAGGCTTTTTTTAGACAAATAAATGCTGAGAGAATTAATTATCAGCAAACTTGTACACCTATTAACTTCAAGTTAACAAAAATGATGCCAGATGAAAATCTGGATTAATAAGGGAATGAAGAACACCAGAAATTCTAAGTATGTGGACACATTTTATAAAATATATTTTTCTTCATTTTTAATTTATTTTAAACAAGGATATAAAACTCTACACTACAGGAAGAAGTGAAATGTATGACAAGAATAGCAATGCAGAATGGGAAAATTTACATGATATGTCACAATATTATTTGGAATTGATACAGAAAAACTATATAGTAAATACTAGAGAAATCACTAAAAACATAAAACAATGATAGGTACTAACAAACCAGTAGGTAGAGGTTAAAAAAGTCAAATGCGATAGAGTAGATATTTGTTTTGGAGAAATATTGTTTTTGAGAGTTTCTGAAGACATTAACTGATTATACTTAGAGTAATAAACTTAAGGTGGAGATAAAAATGTATTTTTTACATTTCATTATATACTTTTTTGGTAGTCTGAATATTCTTTCAATACTGGATATATTTGTTTTAATGTTATTGTTTTATTTATTTTTAAAAGCTAGTTGTTAGCTGGACTTATGGACCATTTTGTTTTCTTTATACTTTTCTGACTTAAAAACTACTACTACTATTTATTATTATTTTTAAAACTTTTTTTTAATGTTGACTTATTTTTGAGAGACAGACAGACAGAGTGTGAACAGGGGAGGGACAGAGAGAGAGGGAGACACAGAATCCAAAGCAGATTCCAGGCTCTGAGCTTTCAGCATAGAGCCCAATGCAGGACTCGAAGTCATAAACTGTGAGATAATGACCTGAGCCAGAGTTGGGTGCTTAACTGACTGAGCCACTCAGGTGATCCAATAATTATTATTAAAAATGCACATTAAAATAATTACTCAGATCTCACATTTTGACACTCATTGTGTAACAAAGGATAATTATAGTACTCCTTAAAATGTAAAAATTCTTCATTCCTTGCTCATGGATCGAAAGAATAAATGTTAAATGTCATTACTAAAATGACAATACTAAAATATTGTTAAAATGTCATTACCAAAGCAATCTACACATTCAATGCAATCCCAATCAAAACCACCAGCATACTTCTCAAAACTAGAACAAACTATCCTAAAATTTGTATGGAACCACAAAAGACCCCAAATAGCCAAAGCAACATTGAAGAAGAAAACCAAAACGGGAGGCGTCACAATCCCAGACTTTAGTCTCTACTACAAAGCTGTCATCATCAAGACAGTATGGTATTGGCACAAAAACAGACACATAGCCCAATGGAATAGAATAGAGAACTCAGAATTGGACCCACAAATGTGTGGCCAACTAATTTTTGACAAAGCAGGAAAGAGTATCCAATGGAAAAAAGACAGCTTCTTTAACAGATGGTGCTGGGAGAACTGGACAGCAACATGCAGAAGAATGAAACTAGATCATTTTCTCACACCATACACAAAAATAAACTCAAAATGGATAAAAGGCCTGAATGTGAGACAGGAAACCAACAAAACCCTAGAGGAGAAAGCAGGAAACAACCTCCTTGACCTCCACCGCAGCAATTTCTTACTTGACACATCCCCAAAGGCAAGGGAATCAAGAGCAAAAATGAACTATTGGGATCTTGTCAAGAAAAAAAGCTTCTGCACAGCAAAGGAAACAATCAATAAAACTAATAGGCAACTGACGGAATGGGAAGAGATAGTTGTAAATGACGTACCAGATAAAGGGCTAGTATCCAAAATTTATAAGGAACTTACCAAACTCCACACCCAAAAAACAAATAATCCAGTGAAGAAATGGGCAGAAGACATGAANAGGTGGGGAGAGGGGAAGGGGAGTGATGAGCATGGAGGAGGGCACTTGTTGGGATGAGCACTGGGTTATATGGAAACCAACTTGACAATAAACTTTTTAAGAAAAAATAAAATAAGATAAAATAAATGTTAAGATTCTTTGTCATTTTTGAATAGATTTACCTGAATAATTTTTCACTTTTATATGCATTTGTTGATCTTCTACTCAATAGAAGGTATTGAGATATCCAAAAGTAAAATACTATAAAAGATTGCATGTGTAATTTTACAAAATATTACAAAATATTATTTGTCCATAAGACACGATAAAATTAAGTTTGAATTAAATAGTCTACTGAATTACATGTGAAATATCCATTTACCATTCTGAAGCTACTTCCTGGGAATGCACATGTTTTCAGATGACTGCTATAAAGCTTTCCAAGAAATGTGTAATGAACAAGGATCTGTTCCATTCCAGCATCCATTAGGTAAGGGAAAAGTCACAATGGGAACTCTAGAATCTAAATGCCATTTTAATGGAAAGAATATTGTCTTGGGAACATTTCCTGCTTTGATATCACATCTAATTTTGATAAATCCTTCTGTTTCGTCTCTCTACATTTACAATGACATATAAACCCCTAACACAAAGAGACAGTATTTGATTTGATATAATATATTACAGTAGCTAAATTTTTCTGATGGTCTTAAGAGATCACATGGTTGCAAATGGAAATAAGTATGTGAAAAGCTATTTTAATAGACCAAGATATAAATGCTACATTATTACAAGTAGAATTATAAAGCACATAGCAACTCATAATTTTTCTCTTTGCACAGAAAATAAAGATGCTTTTTGGTTTCTCTTTAGTTTACGTCTTGTTCATAAGAGGGCTTGGAGAAGTATGAATGCTGACAATGGACAATTGTTGTGTAGGCCTGTTTCCAGACCTCCTTCTCCAATTAAGTTCTGAGGGAAGAAAATTAAAAAAAATTGTTAGTACGTTCTAGGACAACATTATAAAGTATATATATCACTGGCACACAATGTTACCATTTGCTTCAGGTGTACAACATAGTGGTTCTGTGAGTCTATCCATTGTACTCTGCTCACCACAAGTTCATCTACCATCTGTCACCATAAAAAGCTATTAAAATACCAATGAGTATGTTTTCTATGCTGTACCTTTCATTCCAGTGACTATTCATTCCATAACTGGAAGCCTACGTCTCCCACTCCCTTCACCCATTTTGCCCATCCCCTGCTCTAGTAGCCATCAGCAAACAAGATCTTTTACAACTTTTTATTAATTAAAAATTTTACATACAGTGGAAATGACTCATTCTGGGTTCTGTGAGCTTTAATAAGTGCATAGGGCTGTGCAGCCACCACCATAATTAAAATACAGATACAGAACAGTTCCCTCACCAGCCCCAGCAAACGCCTTTATACTTCTTCTTTGTAGTTAAACCCTCCGCCAGCCTCCCAGACTATCAGCCATTAATTTATCACTAACCAGTAGTCATCATTTTGTCCCTTCCTATAATGTCACATAGTGGAATTACCTGAGATTTACCCACATAGTTCCCTTTTATTGCCGAGTGTCTATTACTGGTTAACATTTTACTGTATGAATGCACCCCAGTTTGTTCATTTGGTTACCAAATAAAGGGCCTCCAGGCTGCTTCCACTTTTCAGCAATTATGAATAAAGATGCTCAAACATTCATACAGGTTTTTGTGTAAACCTAAGTTTCGTTTCTCGTGGGTAAGTACCTAGGAGTGGAATTGCTGGGTCATAAATATTTTAGGCATAGGACAAACTAGCAAGATGTTTTCTGATGTGGGCATTATGATTTTGCATTCTCACCAGTAAGGTTGAGAGTTCAAATTGCTCTCCGTCCTCATGCGCACTTCATAGTATCAGTATTTTTAAACCAAGCTAATAAGTATGTAATGGCATCTCATTTTGGTTTTATTATGTATTTCTTTGATGAGTAATAATGTTGAGCATTTTGTCATGTGCTATTTGGATTCATATCTTCTTTGATGAACTGTCCATTCAAACTTTTATCTCATTTTTTAAAAAGAGCTTTTTATATTCTTATTGAGTTTTCAGAATTCTATATATATACTGGGTCAAGTCCTTTGTCAGATATGATTGGCAAATACTTTCTCCCAGTGTGTGCTTGTTCTTCATTCTCTTAACAGGGCAAAGTTTATATGTTGATAAGGTTAATTTATAATTTTTTTCTTTTATGGATAATGCTTTTATTTTGATGTATCTAAAATCCCTTGTCTAGGGTTACCAGTCACAAAGTTTTCTCTTCTCTTCTCCTGTAAGTTTTATTTTTTAGCTTTTCCATTTAGCTCTCTGTATTATTTTGAGTTAATTTTCATATAAGATGAGAGGTATGTACAGAGTTCATTTTTTTTGGCTTATGTGTATTTAATTGTTCCGTCACCATTTGTAAAACAGGCTACTATTTCTCCATTGAATTCACTTTGTACTTCCGTCAAAATCAATTGACCATATGTGTATGGGTCTATTTCCACACTCTTTATTCTGTTCCATTGACCTATGTGTCTATTCTTTCACCAATGCTACACTGCTTTATTACTCTGGCTTGTATAGTAAGTCTTGCAATCAAATCATACTCAGTCTAAATGCTTTTATGTTTATTTTTAAATAAGTTCGTTCTTTCTAATTCCTTTGGCATTCCATATAAAATTATAATCAGCTTGTCAAAACTGCAAAATAATCCTGCTTGGAATTTGACTGGGTTTGTAAAGAATTTATTGATCAATTTGGGGGAGAATTGACATTCTAATGATACTGGGCTCCCCAGTTCATGAGCAGCATGATTTATTTCTCTGTTATTTCAATCTTTGATTCTTTCTTCAATGTTTTGTAGTTTCAAAGATACTGATTCTAGACCTATATGACCTTGTATTTTGTGATCAAGGTAAGCACATTTTTCAGTGGTAAATGATTATTGGTCAATTTCCCGATATTATTTTATATAGATAATCATACCTAAAAATAGAGGTTTATTTCTTCCTCTCCAGTCTGTTCACTTTTTGTTTCTTTTTATTGCTTGACTGCACTGCCCAGGATTTCCAGTATGGTGTTGAATAGAAGTGGAGAGAGTGGACTTTCTTGCTTTGTTCCTGATCTTAGGAGGAAGACATTCAGCCTTCACCATTTAGTACTATGTAACCACATATACATGTGTGTATATGTATGAGTGTATACTATTATTTTAGATGATTGTATTAGTTAGGGCTTTCCAGAGAAACAATCAATTGGAAGAGACTTATTTATGAGATTATGGAGGCTGAGAAGTCATATGAGTTGCCATCTTCAAGCTTGAGATCTAGGAAAGCTGGTGGTGCGATTAAGGTTCCAATCTGAAGGCCAGGGAAGCCAATGGTGTGAGTCCCAGCCCAAGGGCAGGAGGAGACTGATGTCCCTCAAGCAGACAGGAAGGAAGCAAAGGGACGAATTTTCCTTTCCCACCTTTTTGTTCTATTCAGGCCCTCAATGGATTGGATGGTGCGCACCGTATTGAGAGGGGGCAGTCTAGTGATAGAAGACAGCGGTCCTGGATAAGTGAAGAGTGACCTGGGCTTTGAATGACCCAGTGAGCCAGAGGAGGAGAATAAAAAGTGCTCATTTGGAAAGTTGTGAGGGAAGTGATGCCTGCCACAGGAAGGCCAGGTTTCAGTAGTGACAAGGAGATGGATGGCATATCCCGTGGGAAATTTTAAGGAAACTGGAACATTTCCTTGGAGTACTAGGGAACGGTGGCCATGAATATGATAATCAACATCAACGAGAAGACAAAAGGCAAAGGGGAGATCTAAACCTAATGGAAATGAGGATATGGAGGAGGTGGGTGACTTCAGCAGGAAGTTTGGAGACAGAAATAAAACAACAAAATGAAAGCTGAAAAATCTCCACTATTCAGTGGATCTGTGGTTGGAGGAACTTCCTGGTGGAGTCCACTTAGCTCCTCAGATGACTGTAAGGCCTTAATGCCTCAGTGGGAAGTCTGCTTCTGCTTTGTGGCAAGGACACTAGCAATTTACTTTGCCTCTTTGTAAAGTCTTTCTTTGTTAACCAGCTAGTAACTCCTTCTGGTTCCTAAACTCCTCCCCTCAATTCTGTAACCTCCTTCCCATCCATATACTGAACTTCTGTCACCCACAAATGTTTTGGTGGCACTCAGAGAACTGAAACATCACCTCTGGAAAGTTGTGTGACTTCAGTAAATTGTCCAACCTCCCCCAGGTGAAGTTTCTTCAGCTGTAACTGAGCTGAAGTGACTGAGCTAGATGATTTCAAAGATTCTTGTGGCTCATTCCTTAATTATATCCTTAGTATAATTGTTTCTGTAAATCTGTTTTATATACATTTGGAGAATATAAATAACACAAGCTGCCTGGCAAATTACTCATCCAGTCCTTGATCATGAACCAATTCCATGTGCGTTATTACCAGATTAAGCAAGAGCTTGCAGACCAAATTATAAATATTGGAGAGATATTGCTCATGAGAAAGTTGTGGGTTAGGAACTGTGGATAGGGAGGTGGAAGCTATACTAAATCTTTCCAACCCAAATTATATTCACCAAACTGAAGATTTTGGCACTGTCAGTGAATGGCACCTGTTTTGCAGCTGACCAGTAAGACTGTAGTGGGGGCAGGGAGAAGGACATTCTGAACCTTTAAAACCTCATATAGGGGTAAATCAGACACAGACAGCATTTAGGGAGTGATTGTATAATGAGTGAGTAGAAAAATAAAGATCAATATAATATTGTGGGAGCAACTCAGTTATTTGGGGTTTAAGAAAGACACTGTAGAGGCCTGTATGAAATACTGTTTATATCTATACTAGGACTGATATTTAGGTGTGGAGCTACAGGATTTAGAATATTGAGATGCTTTCAGGTATTTTGAATGTCCTCCCCAAATTCTTGATGCCTGGGCCCCTTTATCTGAGACTTTCTGAACTTCCTCATGAGTCAGCAACTAATAGTATAATACTTGCAATATCCTGTTTCTCATCCAATGACTGACACTGATGTCCCTGTGTCTGGGCTTCATAGATGATTATATATTTTGATTTCTAACTCTTGTCTGTACTTGTTTTTAATTTTTTTGAAATTATGTTCCAACATTAAAACATCAGGATATTTCAGATAAAATTAAGATTTCCTGTTTTTCTTGATAAATCAGAAGATCTGATGGGATACGGTCTGTACTCCAACAGGGTAACAGGTGTCTGGAGGTACATCTTGCTACCATCTCCAGATCAACAAATAAGCAAACAAACAAACAAAAAACCCCCAGACAGTCTTGAGCGTTATTTATTTATAAATAAATAAAAGGAAGGTGACCTAAGGGAAGGTGATCACACTTCCTGGTGTACCTGCAAGAGTCCTAGTTTAGTCCTATTGATCTATAATTCATTAATATTATGCCATTTGCCATAAAAAAGTCTTAATGTAGATCAAAAATTATATGGTTATGCTATCCAGAGGAATCGAATCTGTGTTCTCTGACATAAGGAAAAGATAGGATTAGTTATTAAGAATTTACATACTTAAGTTATGATTTTATTTGGGATATGATAATTTTATATACAAATTTTATTAAGTACCTACTAATTGTAGGGCACTGTACTAGAACCGGGTATAGAGTGAGATCAAGAAGAGACATGCTTTATTTTTTCCCTTACAAATTATGAGCTCTATTGAAAGAGATAAACAAATATACAAAAATTACTATAATGTCTGATGACTTTATTTTAATAAAAATTAATAATTTAATAAATATTTATTTTGATAATTCAGAAGAAATACAGGGTTTTATGGGAACACATAGAGGACAATCTAAACTTGTCTATACAAACCAGAGGGAGGCTTCCAGAAAGAAGCAGAGATCTGACAATGTTAAGGATTTCCCAGGTTGGAGGGAAATAGAAAGGGAGAAAGATATTCTAGAGGGAGGGAATTGCATAGTTGACCTTCTCACCATGAGAATGTGTCAGGTTCAAAGACTGAGGAAAAACTTCAATAGTCTGGACTAAGAAAAAGAAATGAGGAGTGGATTGGAGATACAGGTGGAGACTTGCAAACTGTGTTCAAGAACTGATCATTTATCATAAGGGCAATGGGAAAGATTTTGTGAGGGGAAGGACAGGACCATATTTGTGTTTAGAAAGATCACTCTAGATCAAGTTGTAGAATGGCTGGGTGGGTTCGGAAGCAGTTCCAGCAATTCAGGGAGATAATGGTGGTATGGTCTAGCATAGACACAGTTAGACAGATGGAAATGGGTAGACCTAAGAAGCAATGAGAGGATAAAATTGGTGATGTGTAGTGGGTAATTGAATATTAGAGGTGAAATGTGGGGAGGAATGAAGGATAATTCCTAGACATCTGGCTTAGAAAGTGAACTGGATGGAATTTCCTTTCTTTGAGATAGGAAAGACTTGAAAATAAAATAGATTTGGAGGGGGAAAAGTCAGTCAGTTTTGGACAAGCTGAGTGTGGAGTGCTGAGAGACCCTCAGGTGAAGAAGTCCAACAGGAAGTCATATATATAAGATATTGGACTGTATGGCAAAAGAACAGGCTGGGGCTACAGATTCAATCTACGGATGAAAACTATCTTGATACATTTTATACACAGAAACAATCATGATACAGTGGATGAAGTGTTGTAATGGAATATATTAAGTACTAGCAGAACATTATTTGATTAAACAAATACATACCAAGTATTTATTATGTATAAAACACAAGGAAAATATTTTCAAGAAAAATTGACTATAAAAATTAGATTAGACAATTATTAGAAGAGGCTGTGGAGTTGAGAGGGTTTTGCTTGCTTGTTTTAGACAATTGACACATTGATCATGTTTAAATGTTGATGGAAAGAAACCAGTAGGAAGTGAGAGGCTGAAGATCCCAGTGAACAAGCAGAAAGAACAGACAAAAGGAAGCTGGGAAGAGTTGAGAAAATAATATTAGCATCTCCAGACATTGAGTTAAAATTCTCTCTCTCTCTCTCTTTTTTTTTTTACTTAGAGGGACTCTCTCCTGTTAATTATGAACTACATGATTAGCTTTTAAAGTAATACAAGACACAAACAGTCTCTAGTGCATTCAAAATCCATTTACAAACAACTCATTCCCCTGTCAAAAAGACATTTCTTCATCTGAGCTTGTCTTCTGGGTCATCAAATTAATGACATCTTCAATACTTTCTAAAGTTAAATTTGTTCCCTTAGAATATCTGTAGGTCCATCAACAGTAACTCTCCCCACCCCCCCTGCCCCGCCCCC